>NC_051155.1:205507434-205764010 GCF_013339745.2 Dermacentor silvarum
TTTTAGAAGTTTACCTCTGAAAAACACGATTCAGGTGTTTTGTATATATATACATGAAGTCATTTGTTTCCTTGTTTACTTGTTATTTTGCCTACTCACAGGCAGCCGTAAACCCTTCTGTGAGTGTTTACTGGGTGTGTGAAGCATTTACTGTAAGGTATTCAGTGGTCTTCATTTTTGTATTTATGCATGCAAGCCAAGAGTTCATGTGTTCAAAGTTAGTTACAAGGGTATGCTTAAGGTCTGCCTTTGAGTCACTTGACTGTTGTGTTTACAAAATATATTTTTTTCTGCTGTAATTGTGAAATATAATTCTTTTTGCTGTAATAAACTTCAAGTTGAGTGAGCATTCGTGTGTATTCTTATCTTAATTCAGTGTTCGCATCTCTGTTTGAGCTGCTGTTTGTCAAGTCTGTACATACACCAAATTGCCAAAGTGCTCGTAAAATTGTGACACATAAGGCTATTTGCATTGTTTATTCCTGCAAGAAGGCTTATAGGTTTTCATCTTCCGTTTGTTTTTAACATTGCTGTACATCTTTTTAGGTCAAGTTCAAGGAGTCCCTTAGGTAGCTAATAAGAGTGATAACTTTGTAAAATTTATCAATTTCATCCATCATCTTCGTAGCTTTAAACCCACTCAGTTCTACTTTTCAGTTCTCATGACCCTGCTTTGTGCTGTGCTGTACAGGCACAGGAAGCTTTTTTTATGCTGTAAGTGCAGGTGGTGTTGTATATCTTCCAGAAAAAATTGTGCGAGTTTAACTAGGCATGTGTACACTTTTGCTACATTTTTTGAGCATGTGTGCTATAGTTCTGCTCCCTTACACTTAATAGCACTCTAGGCACTAGCGTATGTCTTCAGGTTTCATACAGTTGTGCCTTATATACTGTAATAATATGTCATGTGCACGCTATATTACATATTAGGGTACATGAAATATGTCAGTCGCTCCTTTGCTTCCATTCGGATTAGGGAAAGTTATGTGAAGAGGCACCGGGGCATGCAAGTGCAAATAGCAAAGCAATTTCAAAATTAAGTGCACTAAAATGCCACAAGCCCAACAAAATATCAAAGATATTTCAGTGGCAATTTTCGAAATATCAATGCCATCTCAACAGGCGCACAATGTACTTTTCAATGCTGTGTCAATAATCACTCAACAAATGGTCAACAGAACAATCACAACAGCATTTCAAGACTGCATCAATGGAAACCCAACAGAAATTCAACAGAAATTACACAATGATATGTCTAAGCACAATGTGCTTTCAATACTAACTCAACAACTATTCAACATTGACTTGCCCAATCGTGTTTCAATAAAATTTCAGTGGCCAATATTCAAGAGCCCTCAACACTTTGCTCAATGATATCCCAACAAACTCCCAATGAATGCTCAATACGATACTCAACATTGACCAATGATATTTCAATGCATTCTCAACAAAAATTTTTGTAAGGGTGGGCCCCGCCCGGTGCACCGGCCCCAGATAGCCCGGCGCGGCAAGCGAGACATCGCGCCCGAGCATGGGCCAATTCGTTGGCGTTGACAAGCCCCCCTACTTTTGACCCTACATGGGCCGGGAACCAGGTGATGGTGTGATGAGCAAGTACCTTTCCTTCGAGTATCTTGGCGACTGCCTTACAGACGGCCCCAGATGCGAATGCTCTGGCTGCCGATCTCGAGTCTGTGTCGACTTCCGTTTTGCTTGGATCTAACAGCGCTAATGCTAGGGCTAGCTGTTCTGCCTTACCGGGCGACGAGGTAAACATTGATGTGGCCGAAAGTACCCGGCCCTTGGTGTCAACGGAGACCACCGCAAAGCGGGAGGTGCTGCTAGCGGAACGCTCGTATTGAGCGGCATCTACTAAACATGCGTCCGACGCGTGTGCGTGTGTCAGGAGTGCAGTAGCCCTAGCCAACCTTCTGCCTGTATTGTGTTGTGGGTGTACGTTCCTCAGCAGTGGAGAAACCTTAATGTAAGATCTCGTGTGATCTGGCAGCTGCGTGTTGCGTTCCATCGCAAAAATGGGATTGATTTTGACGCCTTCAAGGATTTTTCGCCCCGCGATGGTGGACGAAAGTCTAGCAAGCTGCACCCTCTGCTGCGCTTCAATGAATTCCTCTAGGGCGTTGTGAATACCTAGGCTCATGAGGCTCTCGGTGTCAGTACGCATCGGGAGGCCAAGGACCCTCTTTATACTCTTGCGAATGAGCGTGTTTAGTTTGGTTCTGTCGTGAACTTGCCATTTGTGCATAGGTGCAACGTGGTTTACATGACTCATTAGGAACGCGTGGTAAATCCTGAGAAAGTTGTCTTTATTGAGCCCTCCTCTATTGTTGGACACCCTGGAGATTAGTCTAATTACTCCGTCCGCGTGCGAGGTTAGTCTGTTGATTGTGCAAACGTTGTGCCCTTTGGCCTCGATAATCATGCCTAAAACCCGGATAGAGTCAACTCTTGGGATCGTTTGCCCAGTTGCCGTGTGTAGTCAGATATTCATCTCGTCTAAGGGCTTCCAATTTTTCGGTTTGGGAGCTCTTTTAGTTGGGCGTTACAGGAGAAGTTCAGATTTGGACCTCGAGAGTTTGAGTCCCATTTTCTGTATGTGACTAACAACGCAGTCGACTGACTCCTGTAGAGATCGTTCCACTTGTCCGTCCGAACCGCCAGTGCACCAGACGGTGATGTCGTCAGCGTAAATGGCGCTTTGGATACCGCCTAGATGTTCTAGCTCGGTCGCGAGCTCGCACATGGCAATATTGAAAAGAAGCGGTGAAACAACCAACCCCTGGGGCGTGCCAACGGGACCAAGCTCGTAAAGCTCTGATTTGAGATCGCCGAGTTTGATGGTGGCCTTCCTATCTTTAAGGAAGGAGCTAACAAAGTTGTGAAAATTCTCTCCTAGGTTAAAGCATGAGATGGAGTCCAGAATGTGATGGTGGGCTACGTTGTCAAAGGATTTTTCGAGGTCAAGCCCCAGAACAGCCCTGATGTCTCTAGTATCCCGTTCTAATGCGGTGTGCCTAATGAGCAGCATCACGTCCTGCGTAGATAGGTGCGGTGTAAGGCCGAACATGTTACTGGGGAACAACCCCTCGTCCTCGATGTGTTTAGAGATTCTGTCATTGATCACGTGCTCAACTACCTTCCCTAGACAGGATGTGAGGGATATGGGCCGTAAGTTTTCTAACCCTGGGCTGCGGCCTGGTTTCGGGATGAGAATTACTGAGGCTATCTTCCATTTGTCAGGGAAGACCCCAGACTCCCAAATGCGGTTCACCTCCTCAGTGATAATCTTTATTGAATTATCATCGAGATTGTGAAGCATTTTGTTCGTTATTCCGTCGGGTCCTGGAATTGACCTTCCATTCAGGTTGAACAATGCATTTCGTACTTCTGCTTCTTGAAAGGGTTTGTCCAGCTCGGCTGCCGGTATTCCCTCATAGTTTGGATAATCTCTGGCAGGAGTAGTGGGCTCTCCGACTAAGGGCAAATACCTCCTGGCCAACGAGTCCGCAATCTCCGTCGTGGAACCTTTATTTCTTTCTTCTTGGAGAATCTTGTCCACTGCACGACTCTGATTGGACTTGGACTTGTCCACATTAAGTAAATGCCTGAGGAGGTTCTATTTCCGTCCAATTCTCATCTGTCCGTCCACCATGTTGCAAACCTCGTCCCAATGCTGTTTCTCTAGCGTTTGGTAGTATTCGGCAATCTCTCGGTTCAATTCCGTGATGCGTTTGCGAAGCCACCGATTAAGTTTTTGGGTTTTCCACCAGGAAAGTAAAGATTCTTTGGCCTCTATGAGATGAGCTAACTTGCTATCCATTTTGTCTACCATAAGGTTCGTTTCGATGGACTTGGTGGCTGTTTCGACGTCGCAGATGGCCCGGGATAGCCATCCGTCAAAGTCGGACAGGCCTTTGTCGCCAACTCTCTCCGATCTGATTTTACGAAAGAGATCCCAATCCGTGAAAGTGAACGTTCTGGGGGGTTTGCCTTGTAATTGAATAGTCGTGCTGAGTATGCAGTGATCGCTGCCCAAATCAATGCCGATATTAACCCACGAAACTTCCCCCTCGGAGCCCACTAAAGTGAGATCCGGAGTGGAATCACGCGAGCATGAATTGCCTGTTCTGGTAGGAAAAGCGGGATTCGTGACCAACGTAAGATTGAGATCTGAAGCCGTTTGCCAGAGGTCGGCCCCCTTGGGCTCGGTATGAGGGTAACCCCAGGCGTGATGTGGTGCATTAAAGTCCCCGGCCACCACGATGGGTGCCCTCTCTTTCCGTGCCAAGGGGACCGCTTTAGAAAGAATTGTATGGAATCAGTGGTGCCTACCCTTCGGGGAACCAGAGATGTGGGGTAGAAAGAAACTGTTTTAAGGCCACCACTTGGAATAATTTCGACAAAGGAGTGTTCTATTGTGCTGCGCCCCATGTGTAGATCGTGTTCTATGAATGGGTATTTTTTGTCTACCAGCCTACAGATGCCCCTGCCTTCTGCACTCTTGACAACGTGAGATATGTACACTGGAAGGGTGACTCTATCCAACGATGCAGTAGAAAACATAAATTGTATACATAAATTTTATTTCTTGCACACTCTCCGTATTCCCTCTTCTTTGTTTTTCTCACGTGTGTAAAATTCACGCGCACGCAAGCTTAGACTTTCTTTTCCGCGGGACTGCGTCTGGCAGATTCCAGTTTCGTTTGCGAGCTGTGTCTTAAGTGGTTTTCGGTAGTCCCCTTTTAGCGAATCGTTCAGGAAAGATCTTTCCTGAAACGTCGCTTAATTTGATTTCATTCAATTTTCAGGAAAAGCAACTAACGGCTAGCCTCAATAGCTTTTCTGCAGGGCTTTCACGTTTGTATCACTGTTAATGCCTTGTTGACATGTAACCTACATTTTTCGCAAACTTATTCTGGCTTTCCCGTGTGTGCGCGTGCAGCGAATGCAGGACTGACAAGTCTACGCAAAGTAAAATTGAAAAAGACAGCGAACTATACCAAATTAAAAAAGGAAAGTATACATTGCTGAAGTCATTCAAAATGTAATTAAGAAATATAAAAACAGTTGATGACAGCACTAAAATGGCGGAAGGAGACTTGTACGATGTTACCCTTGGGGCCTGTTTCTTAAGGTCTTCGTCTGCCGCTCTGTAAAGCACCACGTGACGCGTTTGACTTTTCTATCACTTGCGGTACCGGCAACGCATTGGTATCATAAAGTAGGCGAGAGACGCCTTCAGACTACCTTCACCTTTGCGTTCGGTCATTGTTTAGTCACTTTGGAACGTTTCGCATACTTTGTATTCTTGCAATTTTTTTTCTCTGCTTTCTATTTCCTCTTTCGAACATTTTTGTAACAGGATGCACCACACCGTAGGAAAGCGAGCGAGAGGGCTAAGGGTCACGGGTGTTTCTGTGTTTTCCATCTCCGAGAAATGGCAAAAAGGAACCACGTGCAATATTGCTCCTCCGTGAGGCTATTTAACGTCTGCGGTAAGGATAACAGCTTTTTCAGTAGAAAATCTACGCGTCTATAAGTTACGCACCCCGCGTGAAACTGTGCAGTAAAAATATATTCTGATCATGAGTAGAGAATGCATCTCCGACGTGATTGATAGAGCGAGATATTTCTTACAGAGAGGAACTCGGTGCTAATAATGCGGCACACTAGACGTTGGTAACCTGTCCTAATTTATTCTGTCCTTTATGACTTACACTTTCTTCAAATGCGTTCCATGTCAACGAAAGGAATTGGTGCTTACAAGCTACAAGGACAAGTTTGAAAGTACCATGTGCAAAGGAATGACGATTTATGTCTAGTGAATCAAGAATGCGACTTCTTTTGCGCTTTGCTCAGAATGCTAGAGGTTTACTTTCTACAATGTCCACGTGCCTTCATTCGATTTATTAGTCAAACGCGCTCTGATACTTCTACGCAGCTAAGTTTCGCAAAGTGCAAACGAATGTAAGCAGCATTCCGAGAAACTCAGCGCTCGAAAGGCGGCAGAACATAGTCCAGCTTACTATATTCGATTTCAGCCAGGCGAACACTTCCGAACGTTCTTTACGGGTGGCTCTGTTCAACCTCTCGCGTTTTATTGCATTGCGTGAGAGCTTACTTCCTCGACTCGTCTGGCGAAATTACGCATTTCACGAAAGATTTCGACAACGCGGTCCATAAATTATTCAGCTGCAAGATTCAAACTTGGTGCGTTGCGCGTAAGTTCACCCGACGCGCAAACAGAGCCGGCGCATTTTCTGGCGTTTTAAAGTTTAATGTCAATCCTTTCGAGTGCATTTTGCTGCGATGCACGTTGTATTCGTTGCTCCCGATTCCCAGGGAGCGTTTTCCAGTGACGCGAAAAACATTCCACGGGTGATACTTGCAAGCCTCATACCCGTGCAAACAAATGCTTTCTCGGTCGTATGCGCGACAATTTACTGCCAGCAGTGTGCAGTTTCTCTGGGACAAAACGGAGCACTAACGCCCTGAGGCAAGACACGTTGCCAATAGTTTTGTACATGCTGGCTACAAGTGTCTTCACTTTTTGCGTCAACCGGCTTTGCAGCGGCAGTTTGGAGAAAGTACTCCTAAGTTCTATGGCGTGCCAAAGCCGTCGAAAGCGCATACTAAGCATCAGAGCTTCAGTTTATTGTACGTAGAAAGGTGAGAACGCTTACAAGATTTCATGGACAATAACACTGCTGCCGGTTACCTTCTATGACACCAGCGTGTTCGTTTGCATAAATTTCATCAGCTCTGTCTCGTAAAAAGTGCGGAAAGTCCAAGAAGAAGCAGCTGATAACATGCGGGGAAGCGCCGGCATTCACCTCTTTCATCGGAAGCTAACTCTCATGTATGCAACACACCTTCGCATGAAACTTGGTGTCTATTGCCAACCATCTTTAGCTATTATTAGCAAGAAGCCTAGAGACTTACCTCTGTGCGTATTGAGTTCCACCACCATGGTCTACCTGATGACGGAAAAGTATGCTGATTTTCGCCAGCCCAGAACGCTCCTTGCTCGAAGGAGCACTTAAATTCATCAAAGCAACGCACTGATTGCAAAGCCATGTTGTCGTTCCAACTCATCATCATCATCATCATCGTCAGCCTATATTTTTATGTCCACTGCAGGACGAAGGCCTCTCCCTACGATCTCCAATTACCCCTGTCTTGCGCTAGCGTATTCCAACTTGCGCCTGCAAATTTCCTAACTTCATCATCGCATCTGGTTTTCTGCCGACCTCGACTGCGCTTCCCTTCTCTTGGTATCCATTCTGTAACCCTAATGGTCCACCGGTTATCCATCCTACGCATTACATAGCCTGCCCAGCTCTATTTCTTCCGCTTAATGTCAACTAAAATATCGGCTATCCCAGTTTGTTCTCTGATCCACACCGCTCTCTTCCTGTCTCTTAACTTTAGTCCTAAGATTTTTCTTTCCATCGCTCTTTGTGCGGTTCTTAACTTGTTCTCGAGCGTCTTTGTTAACCTCCAAGTTTCTGCCCCATATGTTAGCACCGGTAGAATGCAATGATTGTGCACTTTTTTTTCAACGACAGTGGTAAGCTCCCATTCAGGATTTGGCAATACCTGCCGTGTGCACTCCAACCCAATTTTATTCTTCTGTAAATTTCTTTCTAGTGATCAGGGTCCCCTGTGAGTAATTGACCTAGATAAACGTACTCCTTTACAGACTCTAGAGGCTGACTGGCGATCCTGAATTCTTTTTCTCTTGCCAGGCTATTGAACATTATCTTTGTTTTCTGCATATTCATCTTCAACCCAATTCTTACACTTTCTTGATTAAGGTCCTCAATCATCTGCTGTAATTCGTTTCCATTGTTGCTGAATAGGACAACGTCATCTGCAAACCGAAGGTTGCTGAGATATTCGCCGTTGATCCTCACTCCTAAGCCTTCCCAGTCTAAGAGCTTGAATACTTCTTCTTAACATGCAGTGAATAGCATTGGAGAGACTATGTCTCCTTGCCTGACCCCTTTCTTGATAGGTAACTTTCTACTTTTCTTGTGGAGAACCAAGGTAGCTGTGGAATCCTTGTAGATGTTTGCTAAGATATTCACGTATGCCTCCAGTACTCCTTGATTACGCAATGCCTCTATGACTGCTGGTATTTCTACTGAATCAAATGCCTTTTCATAATCCATAGAGTTTCTCACAATAACACCTAGAGGATAAACTGCCGCTACCGTCTATGCGAGTTTCTTAAAGGGCGCCGTGCGCTCATGGGAATGACGGGATATGTGTCTGCGAGGTTTGTGTTGGCTGGTCTTGTACGAGGCTTCGTCTAAAAGGTGCTTTTGCTACACAAATAACGCGTTCTTAACGCGTTCTGAAGCCAGACTGTTCTCTTGGTTGGCTGAAGTCAAGTGTTGCCCTGATTCTATTGGAAATTATCTTGGTGAATATTTTATACAATACTGAAAGCAAGCTAATGTGTCTATAATTCTTCAATTCTTTAACATCTCCCTTCTTATGGATTAGTATAACGTTGGCGTTCTTCCAGCTCCCTGGTACACTTGAAGTTGTGAGGCAATGCGTATAAAGGGCTGCAAGCTTTTCAAGCATAATATCTCCTCCAACTTTGATTAAATCTACTGTTATTCCATCTTCTCCAGCAGCTTTTCCCCTGGTCATATCTTTGAAGGCCCTTGTAACTTCATCGCTAGTTATAGAAGGAGCCTCTGTATCCGGTTCATCACTATTTCGAATGAAAGTAGCTTGGCTGTTTTGGCCACTGTACAGGTCAGTATAAAATTCTTCCGCTGCTTTTACTATGTCATCGAAATTGCTGATGATATTACCATGCTTATCTTTCAGTGCATACATCTTGCCTTGCCCTATTCCAAGCTTTCTTCTTACTGATTTAATGCTGCATCCATATTTTACGGCTTCCTCAATCTTTCCCACGTTATAATTTCGAATATCCCTTACTTTCTTCTTGTTTATCAGGTTTTACAGTTCAGCGAATTCTATCTGATCTCTTGAGTTGGACATTTTCATGTTTTGTGGTTTCTTTATTAGGTCCTTTGTTTTTTGGGAGAACTTACCTAATGGTTGCCTTAGTGCCTCACCTCCCACTTCAATTGCTGCTTCTGAGATCAACCTAGTTACGGTTTCATTCATTACCTCTATGTTGTCTTTATCTTCCTTTTCTAAAGCTGCATATTTGTTTGCGAGCACCAGCCTGAATTGGTCTGCTTTTACCCTTACTGCCTCTAGGCTGGCCTGTTTCCTCTTGACTAATTTCACTCTTTCTCTCTTCAAATTAAGAGAAATCCTAGGCCTCACTAACCTATGGTCACTGTCCTTTACCTTACCTAACACTTCTACATCCTGCACTATGCTATACAAGTGCACAAACAAATAAATAAAACAAAGTCAGATGAGCAAGAAAATGACGTCAATTTTTTTAGAGTTCTGAGCTCTGTCGCGCCCAAAACTGACGGTTTAACTGACTTTACGCCATCGCAACACCTCTAATGTGCTGGAGCCGGGTGTTTAAATGTTTATTATTGCGATAGCAATTATATGGACACTCCGAAGCGGATTTCTGCCGTCGCCGTCGCCGTGAGGTTCCGTATGACGTCAACGGCGATGAAATCGTCGCCGCGCTCCGGACGCTGTATGTGCGAGTGAAAGGGCGCGAGGGACGCGCGCTTTCACAGGGAGCGAACGCACGTCGAAGAGCAAACGCGCGTTCTGCGCCGTGCTCCCTGAAGGGCTGCAGAATTAAGCGTCTCTTTGCTCCTTACAATCACCATATATAGAGCGCAAACGCGACTTCTTCCGTCTGGCGAAAAGCCGTGGGGGGACGGGAGGGAGGGAGGGGAGGCGACGTTTAGCTGCGGCACCAAATGCGTATCTATATAAACCTCCCTTCCCTCCCCCTCCCCCCCACGAGTTTGCTCCATTATGGTGATTGTAGAGGAGGAAAGAGACGCCTACTGAGCCCTTAAGGGAGCACAGAGCATAACGCGCGTTTGTTCTCCGCCGTGCGTTCACTCCCCGTGAAAGCGCGCGTCCCTCGCGCCCTTTCACTCGCACATACAGTTCGGCGCGCGGCGACGATTTCATCTCCATTGACGTCATACTCCGAGCCATATAATTGCTATCGCAATAAAACATTGCGAGGCGAGAAGGTGGGTAGATTTCCGACGCTGCTCGATGAGTTTCCCATTCTGATCTCGTCGACACCTCCGAGCCGCCCCCAGAGGCACCGGCAACAGTCACCAACGCCGCGCGCGTTCGGTGCGAACGCGGGCAAAACGCCGACGGCGTCGACAACAGTTCTGCGCGTTGCTGGTGCTGCTGCATGTCCAAGTTTATGCAGCTGATGAAACTACTATCCTTACTCCGTATAGCTCTCTACTAATTTGTTATCGCAATTGATGCTTCGCCTTTCGGGTGAAACTGCGACAAATTTTAATGCAAAAGCCCATATGTCTCATCGTTCAGTCGACCTTCAAAGTCCTTGAGCGAAAACGGGGTGACGACACAAAAGATACAAAAACTATCATCATCAATGGTAAGCGACCCCGGTGAGCAAGCAAGATGGATGATAAAGCGAATTAAGATGGATGATAAAACGAATTGGCATGGATAATAAGGAAAATTAAGTGGATGACTAAGCGAAATAAGAGGGATGACCCAGGCAAGTTAAAGGCAATAGCATAAGGATTGATGACTAAGCGATTTAAGAGGATGCCTAAGCCAATTAGACTAATCGAATTAAGAAGATGAGCAAGCGAATTAAGAGGGTGCATAAGCGAATCAAGAGTATGAGTAAGCGAATTAGGAGGATTACTCAGCTAATTAAGAGGATGACAACGAATTAAGAAGGACGACTAAGCGAAGTATACTAAGGGAATTAAGGGGCACGTGTACGTGATGTGTCCGTCTTTAATGCATCGGCACTTGGGCTTTCGCCATCAAGTCGTTTTAGGGTTAACATAAGAGACCCGGTGAATTTTCTTTTGTGTATTCTGTTACCTTCTGCGCCACACTGCGCGGTGCAGACATGAAGACGCGCTTATGGACAAGAACTTCAATGAACCCGCAATCACGAAGCGAAAGACAAGCAAATTCACGCTGTACGCGTGAATTTGCAGTTAAACAGTTAAGAGCAGGTAAAATAAAAGTTACTCGGCGTTTTATTCGAACAAAAACTAAACTAGTTCCATCATGTTGATAACCTCAGAAGCAATATTCCACGTTGAATAAGCATCATTAGCAAACTAAGGCAACTTTTCCCTCGTTGGTTAAAAATCAGTTACACTACGCACTAGTCCATTCACGTTAACAATACCGCCCCTTTATGCGGGGAACACCAAAAACAAATGTTAACGACCTGTATAGCTTTCAAAAACGCTGGACTCAAATCATAAGATTTGAGTCCGGCGTATTTTTAGTGGGTCTCGGCACGCGCCGCGGACGTGGTTCCGAGACCTTGTCTCGAAGCGGCTTCCTCGCCTCGCTGGACAGCCCAGAGTTGTACTGTCAGGTTCGAGCTGAGCGGAATCTCTTCCTTTTTTTTAAATTTCTTCTGCTGGTGGTTTGTACTGAGTTATGTCTATCTCTTTTTAAAAACGAAGCATTCTTGGCTTCTTCTCTCCCCTTTGGTGTCTCTTTCTAACCGCTAACGACATGCTACGAGCATGCTCCGTTCGGACTACACATCCTTCCCCGTTTCTGCACCCTAGACTATCATGATTATCTAATCAGCCTCGCTCAACTGTAGCGTTTGACTAAGACTCATGTGCGCTATATGAGTTCTTAGATCGCTCACGTGGTTTATGACGCATGCGCATACTAGCGAGCGATTTTAGAGCGCTTGCTATTCACGAGGTCTTTCGACAGTAGCAAGAGAAGTTGCCTTTCGCAAATAACTTTGTGAGACCCCTTCTCTCATTTGGGCTTGGCGCCCCCTGGAAAGATCCCGACAGCTACGGAACAAGAAGAAAAGAAACTATCCGAAACCGGGAACACGTCGTAAGCTGTAAATAAAGAGACCTGCCCATTGTACAAACCGTCTGTTGTGTTTCAATGCACCGGTATCAGAAACCAGGAAAGCTTTATCGCTCACAAGGACATACATCAGGGATGTGTTCTGGCAAATTATAGTGAAATTGCTGTCTAGATTGTTGGATTATATGAATGCTTGTATGCATGCGTACGCGTGCCTCCTTACATTCCACGTAGATGCGCCCATACATATATGGTAAAGTGAATACTATGCATATGTTTTCTGTCACTTCTTTCGTATAGTGCTTATGTTGACATTCATGCTGTACTTGTATCAGACCGCCTCTGTTGAATCAGTGATGTGTGCATGGCAAAGGGGTCTGTACGCTGTCAGGCATTCGTAATTTTTTATCGCCCTCTTAGACAAGACCACTGCCTTTTTTTGTCATTTTCTGAGTAAACAATGCATGAAAAACAAATTGAAGCATCGCTTCCTTGATTGAATCCTCCACTTTTGCTTTTTGTAGCGTTGCTGCAACCATCGCGTCGTGTCATCGTCAACGCCCAGCCATCTTCTTATACACAGCCTGACTCTCAGCTTATAACGAAGCTATATAAGCAGCACTTCGCCCACCTTCGTCACTGCTGATGAGACTTGTATTCCTGCCAAAATGTGGAGTCAGAAACCTGACGCGATAACCACTCAGCTATCGAGAAACATTTGCTTCGCAATTCGTATGGTATAAGGTACGCCCCGAAAACTGAGGTGTAGTGGTGCCTGTGAATGTTCCGCATAGATTCATGTAAGGGCCGCACTATTTTTCGCGACTTTGTCCAGGTGTGGCCCCTTAACACGGGCCGGGCAATTAGACCTCATTTTCCGACCCTGAGTTCCGCGAAGTTGCGCGTTTTCCCAAGGAATGCTTTCCTCGAGTTGTTCGTAGCGACGAGCTCCTCTTTCTGCTTCAGTCACCGAAGTACGCATTTTCGCCGACGGTGAAGTTCATGGCACTTGTGAGCTTAAGTACAGTGTCGTGCGCCATCACACGCTTCCTGTCCATTGCGTACTCCCGGCAGCTGACAGTTGAGACAAGAAGTTGGCTGCGAAAACTAACCGCACAAAGAAAAGAAGCACCGGCGACTTGCGCACTGCCACGGAGGGACACCAAGTAGGCTGATGATCATGACTTTGGTGTTTTGTGGCCCAAGAGCTAAGTGTGGCCAAAGAGCGCCAAGCTAGTGTTGATGGGTTGGCAATGTCGAGCCGGTCGGGATCGCGCCCTGGACGTCAGTGGTGAAAGCGCAGCTCTCGCCATCTAGTAGCGGTGCACGAAATTACGCTGCACGCAAAAATCTGCTTGATGCGCGCTCACTGAGTCAGCGCACCGAACGTGATTGCTTCTCGGTTGGAAACGTTTTTTCTCAAATTTCGGGCTGGCTGCCTACATATGGGTGCGTCCCTTACTCCATATTATACGGTATTTGGAATGGCATAGTAATAGAGTAGCGGACTAATATAACATCGTGCGCAGCGCAAACAAGAATTTGTTCTTGAGAAGATGACGGCGTCTACGGCGAGACCATGCTGCTTTCTCACTAAATGAGTTCACGGCCAAAACAATTGCTGAAATATTCAGATTTATATTTTATGCACTCGGCAATTGACCCAGAGTTGCAACTTTGGTGCATGAAAATGGGTCGGAAAAATGCGTACGTGGGATGGTGCTAGCATGTGTATAAGACAAAGACTCACGAAAACGAAAAGGAAGATGTCACAGTAGAGAGGCATGTCACTTAGCAGCAATGATACCCCAGAAAAAACACGATGCAAGCTTCCTTTCACGCCGCCTGTTGGGCAATTTAATGGAAAGAGAGAGTTGCGCGGAAAACAAAGTTGCTGAACAATGCTGCGACACCGACTTTTCTTTTGTCTCGATCCAGCCATTAAATCGGGTCATGCATGAAGGCGTCTACGTATATTTTGAATACGAAAGAAACCAGTGTTTGCTCTCCTGAGAAGAACGGAATCACCCTCCCACCTCCAGAACAACAACCAGCCCCCCCCCCCCCCCCCCCCCCCATTCATTCTGCCATCTAAGCAACACCACCGCTGCCTCCCTCTCTGCGTGCACACACGACCCACTGTTCTCGTAGTCGCCTCCTTTTCCATTCTCCTTCCACTGGCAAGTTCCGAAATTGGGCTCGGAGGCAGGCGAAAATCTAATTGTAACCCGACTGGCAATTCAGAGCCTCCGGGCGTTCCAGCTCGCTGGTGCGCCTTTCTTGGGAAAAGACGGCGATCGACTTCCGAGTCGTCTCTCACGCGCACACTGAGCGCTCATTTATGCTTGGTTTTTTTTTTTCGTTCTTTCTTATGCTTTTTTTACTGTTATTGTAACTTTCAGTTGGCATATCGTGGTTCGCATACAAATCCTTATAAACAATAAAATTGTGCGCTTATCAAGCATGATCATGTGTACGCGTTCTATTAAACAGTTGCACTGATAAACTTCTACGAGAGCTACGATAAGAATGATTGCCCATTCCTGTCTATATCCCCACTTCGTTTCTTTTTTTTTCTTTTTTCATATCTGCCGACACCAGCGTATATTCTGGACGCTGTGTTGTGTCATTAGTCCTCCACCCACCGCCTTCTGCTCTATTCGTCGAAGTAATCGTTCATTCGAGTCACTTAGCCCAATAGCACAAGCACACAATAAAAATTTTAAACTGAAAGTGGGAGATTTGGTATATTTCTTGTACATGCGCCTGCGACCGCATCAAATTCACCAAAATTCACTATTTCTTTTCGTCTTACGTTGAATGCGTAAGTTAAACTTGCGTTTCTTGTGTTGTAACCGTTACAGGAAGAAAACCAGAAAAGCGATTGGGGGAGAACTGAAAAACAAAGATGCCTCGTGTTCCGAATCGAGATTCGGAACTGCATATGATAAGAATCTATGCTAGGAAGACGGGGAATCTATTAAACAGGAAACTAGAGGAAAAGCGAGGTGGTTGCGATTACAAGAGCACCATCGATGTCCGGATCAAAACTTGATTCTTAATGTCACAGTTACTGGCTACGACTCCAAGGGACAAAGAGGGTCGAATGCTCAGGTCTGGCGACTGGCTGAAACAGATGCGCCTTCATAGATGACCGAACTTGATACGATCATGAGAAATAAGTATGTAAAAAGGAAAATCGTAGTGTAGAATAACAACTTAGAACAAGTGATAATTGCAGCTTGACGGATGCGGCTGTGCAAGACAGAGAACACTCATCGTCCTTTCCCGGCAGCACGTCAGCTTCAGCCCTCGATTGAGAGCCACTGCCAAAGCTTCACTGTAGAGAGCAATAAAAATCCTAGCCGAGGGAGGACGAGCGCGCAAACGAAAATATATCGCTAGAGGAAAGATACACCCACTGTACTGAAGAACTCAGTTGGCTGGTAATTGAAAATGTCACAAAAGGTGGTGTAGAGAATTCTTTCACCGCTGAAGAATTAAGGAAGCACAAAAGGAAAATTAAGGAAAGAAAGTTAAATACAGGAAACATTTTCTTTCGGTGCCTATTAGCAGGTTCCGTCTAGCTATCGCCGCCACCAACCATCGCGGTGGCTAAAGGGTGCCGTTACTTACTACAAGGGCCCTGGTTCGAGCCGCTGCCACAGGCACGGCATTCCGATAGGCGGAATACAATGGCGTGCAAGTCCTTTTTCCGCAATCCGCTATCGGATCGCTATGCGCTATTTCCGCAATCTGTAAAGAACCGGGGGTTGTCGAAATTAATTCGGAGACCTCCACACATGCTTCTCTTATAGTCAAAGTGTCTACTTAGGCACGAAATACCGTCACTTAAAACGCTAACCGTGTCTCCAATGTAACGTGTATTTTAATTTTTCGGGATTAGTTACAAAAGCCTGAAACTCACGTTACTTTGATTGAGTTGGTTTAGACAAAACACAAAAAGACGAAAGTTATACGCAATAGACCCGCATTTTTATCGCCGACGGACTCTGCCTGTTTTTTTTTTTCTGTAATTAGCAGCTATATGAAAGAGGAATGCATGAGGGGAGGTTCTCCTTCACACTTTTTATATGCACAGTCATTCCCTTGCATCGATTGTGTTTCGGAGTTGCCTACGCTGCTGATTTGATATCACCATTAAATTTATAAGCATGTACCTTCGGCAACATGTTCATGTGGCAGTGATGATGAGCGCGTGGCAAGTCTACTGCTTTATCTCTCAAAAGACGTAAGGACAAAGCACAGTGAGACGGCGCCTTGAATAAAGCGTCAGTTGATCAAAGTGTGCCTTTCTTCGCTCACTATTCAAGATGTTCCGTTAGTTCCACTCACCATGGTTATCAAAATCGGGACATTAAAAACTGAGCCTCCCCCCCCCCCCTCCTCCCCGTTTGAATGGTCATGGTTCATTGGGAACCATGAGCTGCAAGCGCGTGTCACAATGAGAAGTGAAAGTTGTTTGGGAACTTGCACTGTGCACTGACCTCTCAGCACTGTTCTCGCTTATTAAGGGTTCACTCGATTGAACGACCCTCTTGTTGGAGGAAGTGCGTGTATTATCTTGAGTACAGTCATGCACTAATGGACATTTCACCTCATCAATTCCTGTTTCCTCTATGCAGCTTCACTTTCTGATGACGCGTGCTCACAGGTTACATTGGGAGCGATATTATTCCGTGCTCCTTATCGAGCGGCTTGCGGTAGGGGCATTGAAATCCTTGGAAGCGCTTGCGGATAATCATACGTTGAAGAGCCGTTACAAAGGATGCGCAGAGAAAAATTCTGTGGGATCATCTATAACGGCGACCACCATATCTGAGTTGTGCCATCACAATATAACACCCCGATGGGACTCGGAAAGTAATTGTTACCAGTAAGATCGTCTCTTCTGATACGAAACAAAGAGGGGTAGCTGCAAGCTCACAGCCAGTAGCACCGAAGAAATTCCTTCTGCGTAGTATCCGCATGTCTGAGCGCCACAAATTAACGTTAAACGAGACGTTTCCTAATGAAATGGTGTCCAAGTTGATCGCATGTTCTATACATGCAGATTATCACTAAACAATATTAATGTTCTTCGCAAACACCGACCGTGTGGGATCCACACATGTTTAGTATTTTTACAGTCTCTGTTCGTTCCAGCAATGGTCCATCCCCGCAAAGCACGGCATAGTTTTACTAGGCTCGTTTGTGCAGTAGCTAGAGTCCAGTCGTTAAACGCTCTCGCGCACTCTCTGTAAGCTAAGACGACAAATGCAGGACCTCGGATTTCGTCGTCAGCGGGTTGGGGTGGTGGGGAGAAATGGGCAAGCAGTCGGGGCCAGAAATCGTTTACATGAAGACAATGCGTTTCTTTCTCATTCTGCGCCCACACAAGAGTCGCCGTGGCAACTGCAGGGAAACCTCGTCGTGCTTCTATTTGATCATAAGTTTCCGTTCCGCCCAGCCCGATCAGACACCACCGCTTGTTTTCGTCCATTAGTCGCCGAGAAAATGCCTGCTAGTAATTTTTCATTCCGTTTTGTGCTGCTGCCGACGTAGCTCCCTGGTTTCGCTTTTTCTCCTTCACACGCAGTATCTAAGCTTTATAAGCGAGTAATGCTTAGTGTTGCTAGGGTAACCGCACCCGTAACGATAACTGATGACTTCACTGCTGGATCCTAGCACTATTCTTTTTTTCCTGTGTTTCTCTTGGAGGAAAATGTGATCTCTGAGATGCGTGCCCGATATTGTTCTGGCGCGGCAAGCTAGCATGAATTTGGAGACAACATAAAAAGGCAATATTTTCTCAAGGCAAGATCGGAAGGGGAGCACTTATTATGGGCGTCTTGTTTGTGGACTAATTTACGCGGGTTGCGAAACCACTAAGACAAGAAAATTTTGTACGCATAGGACCAGCAGGAGAGCCCACCGCCGCCACAACTTAGTTCATTCAGAATATAAGAAGCAAGCATTAAATGTTATACTAAAATACATCGTGAACACTATGTCTTATGGCACCAAACTACACGTCTCGGTTGACATGAAAAAAAAAAATGTGACTAGTTAGGCATCCTTCAGATCCATGAACTGTTTTATTTTATTGTGTTGAAGCGGCATTGTTATTCAAATGAATATGAAACTCCTGTAAAAAAAAGAAAGAAAAAGAAAAGATGCCACATTGGGCGAAAACCGAACGTTTGGTTAAACAACGGGTCTATACAAAATATGGTAAAATGATTTACCAGCTCTATGTAAAATAATGTACCAGCTATATTTAATGAAATGCCTGATAATTAATATCGTGCAAGTAACAAGAGAAAGCTGCTGACTGATTTTTAGATTAGTGCGTAAGTTTATTGCTTTTTGTATAGCTTGACTTGCTTTGCATGTGTCATTTTGTGCAGTCAGATTTATCAACGATGTCATGTATATTTAGGCAAGAAATGCATGTATATGAAGTAATTTTTTTGAAAAGATTCCCCACCTGCTGCCTGACCAGCCAAAAAAGCACAATATACTTAGGCAGGTAAGAATTTATGTATGTATATGCTGTACCAACAAATGTACTTTGATTTCATTTGAAGTGCGTGGCCAATCTCTCGTAGTGGGTAAGTGTCATTATCTAAAAAAAGCAAGAATTCAAGCGCGATCATCAAAGTTCCGATCAGTGAAGACACATGCGAGACTCTAGTGTTCTCGTATAATTGTTGAAGAATCAAATACAAACTAACAAGGCGGCATGATTTCAGGTTAGGTGGACACTAGGAAGGCTTATTTAGAAGAAAAAAAAAGCAGATCTCTTCTCCTGTCGAGAAAATGGGAGTAAGCGAAGCTTGTAGCAAGACGACGCTGTCGCAGGCGTTCCGCTTCTTTTGTTCTAAAGTCAGGGTGTTGTGGCCAAACGCCAGCTCTCCAGCTGACGTTTGGCCTCAACATCGCGCTCCCGCCACTCGGGGTCCGCGGCTCTTCGCTGACGTTTCGCCTGGACTTCGGAAGCCCTCACGCTTGAATAGGCACGTCGGTGATGAACCGTTTCCCGAGCGAGTTCGCGGCGCCCTTGCTCAAACGCCGCCTGCTCCTCGGCGGAACGCACCACGCGCGGCCTCCCCACCCGGGGCGCCGAAACTGATCTTAGGCAAGGGAAACCTGGCGGAGCGCGTTCCAACCCCCTTTCCTTCCCTTTCCCTCTCCACAGCACACCAAACGAGCCTGTACTAGTCAAGGGCTGTGTAATCGCCTCGGCTTTCTCTCTCTTTTCCTTCTCTTTTCTTGCTTCTTTACATCCCCCGCCCCCTTCCCCAAGGCGCTCAGTCGTGCTCCCTAAAGGGCTGCAGAAAATAGCGCCTCCTCCTCTTCACAACCACAATCTCTCTCTAGAAGAGAAATTTGGGCGAGTTGGTGGAAAGGACTCTGATTGGCCGCGCGCGTCACGTGATCCGGCGCCGGCGCAGCTTTCCCCGCACCTGCTTCTACTCTGAGGGCATCCGGGTTTTCTTTATTTCCTTCTCTCTCTTCTTATTCGAGCACGCCTATCTCATTTCCCAGCCTGGCATCATGCTGCATGAGGTGCTGGCACAACTCTCACTTCTGCTTTCCGGCCAACAGACTATTCGCGAGGGGTGGCGTCTGAGCAACACATTTCTGTGTCTTCGCATCTCACCCCCACCCTTCCTCGGCGTGCAATACGTTATCACAACCACCATACGTCGAAGGCAACGCAGCCCATACTGCTTCAACTTGAAGCCCCAGATATGCAAGTGGCACAAAGTATTTCTTCGGTAGGTCAAGCGGCTCAAGCATTTCGACGCCGCCACCCGGCCTTCGGGGAGCCTGCAGCCTGGCTTTTCCCCAACATCTGGCGGAGCAGCAACAAACAGCGCCACGACTACGAAAACTAGCCTCGATAAACAGCGCGTTTCAAAACCCCTACGCTGTTCCTGCCGGAGCCTTTCTTTCCTTATGATTTTGTTTTTCTTTATATTACTTCTATGGCACTCAGGCAGGCCATTGTGCTTTCGTGTTTTGAATTCAACGTCATGCGTTTCATCAGGTGTCCGATTTTTGCTTCTTCTTGGTATATCACACCTTCATCGAACGCCCGTCATCCGTTTTTCTGGCAGCTATTCTTTTTTATTACGCGCACATTTCGCCCGGCGGTGATATATAAAATTGCCTGACCTTTTTTTATTATTATTATTATTCTTTTCGGACACTCAGTGATCGCAAGCCTTGCAGAAGCCCGGTGAAGTTTTTTCACGGTAAGCGTCGTAATGTTCTCGCTATTTTCACGCCGTCTCTTTCTCTTTCATTGCGGCAGTTGTTGGCTGCTGGTTGGCTGTTTTATTATTTTGTGTGTGTGCCTGTGCGTGTGTGTCTGTCGGCACTGGGGGAGAGGGGTTGCTCGCATTCCTTATTTGTAACGCGGCGAAACAGAGCGGGAATATTTGAACGAGGAATGGCGTAAATCACGGCCCGCCATTTTCTTCTAGCACTTTCTGTGAATCGCGTATGCATTGCAACGACAGCTGACGTCCTTCTTGCGAATTTTCCGGTTGATGTTTAAAAGTGCGTTCCAAACCGTTGTACGCCACATCACTTGCAGCCGTGATGTGAGATTTTCTCAAGCCGTTAATTAAAGAGACATCCAACATCTATGGAGCATGAAAAAACACAACAAATGAAGGGAAAAGCTTCATTTGGGCTGTCTCGCGTGGGCGCTTCAAGACACTTCAGTGGTGAATTCGCTCCACCTCTACTTTTGATCACATCCAAATGTAAAATTTAGGTCCGCACCGTAAGGTTTAGTTAGCATTACTCAATTTCTTGATTAGTGTTAACTGTCACAATATTGTTACGGTTAATGTTGAACCGGCTTTATTTAAAGGACGAGGTTGATGCTGAAGTAAAGATGGCGTCCTGAGGCTGCGCCAGCTAACGTCTTCCTCCTCTTCTCCTTGCCCGGCTCATGCCGTAGCAATCCCCGGTTGCCAGACGAAGCCCGCTGGGCAAGTCCAAATCACTCGGAAAGCGTGGGGTGAAACCGCTTAAGACGAGCAACATGTACTAACTGGGTCCGGCTAGACCGACGACCAGCTGACGTCAAGCGTGCCACCACGTACGTCAAGTCACTCAAGCGATCTACAACGACGAATGGGCCCGTGTACTGGGGTAAAAACTTTTCGCATAAGCCACGCTTACGTAGCGGGGTCCACAACCACACAAAGTCTCCTTTAGCGTACGAGACAGACTGGTGTCGGCTGTCATAGCGCTCTTTCGAGCGGTGTTGCGATGCCACCGTACGAAGACGAGCAATACGCCGGGCTTCTTCGGCAAGACAAAGCGTCTTGGCAACAGAGTACTCGCTGTGAAAGTCAAACGGTAGTATAGTGTCAATGCAGCTTAGCGGTGGACGTGCGTAAAGGAGATAAAAAGGACTGTAATCGGTCGTCTCATGCTTTGCAGTAGTATAAGCATAGGTGATGAAGGGGAGTACGTCATCCCAGTCTCTGTGATCGGAAGATACGTACATGGCCAGCATGTTAGTTAGAGTTCTGTTCGTACGTTCTACAAGCCCATTTGTCTGAGGGTGATAAGGCGTTCTTCAGAAGTGCTTCGGAGATCGCTAGTACGAGACTGCTCCTCCTCGCTTAGAACCGTAATGGAGCTGTACGTAATCTCGTCAAATTCAGCGAGCTTCATATCACGCGGGAGAACAGCAGGGACGCAAGAACAATTGAAAGCCCACAAATTTGAGGCGCCATTCACTACTCTCACGACAGAGCGTGGCACAAGTACATCTTTCTTTACGCAGCTCGACGTAAGTGGCTGGACTTGCGCGTCAAACGATGAAAGGTCGGCAGCAGCGACATTGACAGGGACACGTGACAGCGACCAAGGGGGTAGCAGCAAATCGTTCGAAACAACACAATAGTTTTTCTCGGGTAAAGATGTGTCGGCAAGGGTGGCGAGAAGCGCGCTATTCAAGGTAATTTCGCCTGTGCCACAGTTAACGGAAGCACCACAATCCTGAAGAAAGTCAATCCCGAGAATAACATCATGAGTGCACCGCGGTAGCACGAGAAATTCGGTTTTAAGATCTTCTCCCCCGAATAAACACTTGCAACACAAATACCAAGGGGAATAAGGCACTCTCCACTGACACCACGAAACGTCACACCTTCACTCCACGGGAACATAACTTTCCGACCCAGCCTCTCTTTGAAAGTCACACTCATGACGGAAACGGTAGCACCAGTATCCACTAATGCTGTTGCAGGTATACTATCAATTAACACACGCACTTTGTTCTTCACCATCATAATAGGCAGAGGAGGATTTCGCAGAGACGCAGACTGTCCGGCGACCTTACCTCCATCGGCCGCGCCGGCTAGTTTCCCGACGGCGGTGGTGACGTAGCACGTCGACGTGGTGACGGTGAACGGCGTTGGCGACTGGTTGGGGGCGTCAGGCTGCGGTCTGAAGCTGGCGAGCCACTACGTCTATTATATTGACGGAAGGTATTCCGGGGTGGCGCGCCTGTGGTGTTTGCAGTATCAGGGTCTGTCGGCCAGCGGTCGTCATAACTGACTTGTTCAAAATTAGGCCAAGCTAGTGGTGGGCCATATGTTGTTGTCTGTCGGCGCCGGCGACAAAAACGAGCAATGTGTCCTGAGGCGCCACAGCTGTAACACACAGGCGATGCTCGACCGACGTTGTAAGCCTCGGGGTCAACCCTGGGACGTTGCGAATAATAAACGCGATCTGCCGAATGCCGATTCGTGGTGGTAGCTCGACGAGTGCGCTGATCGTGCGTCATGTCGTCGGGAGAGGAACGTCGATGCTGTCAGCAGCTGATCGACTCGACAGTCTGCAACGCCTGGCATGGCAGACAATGCCGACACAGCAGATGCATGCTCTTGAGGTTGGTTGCAAGCGCAACGAAGCTGTTCGACATTCGCCCCTGTGGGGTGTCGTTCAAGTTCTTCGCTGACAATTTGCCTTATAGTTGCCACAAGGTCAAATTGAAAATTGCACTTGTCGTTATCGTCAACGCTTGCCACCGTTGTGACATTCGCTAACCTGCCGAACTTTGGCGTGATACGGCGCAGCTTCAAGGCCTCAAATGTGCGGCAATGCTTGATGAGGTCGGCGACCGAGGCGAGACTCTCCTTTCCGATTAAATAATTATAAACGTCCTCGGCTATGCCTTTGAGAAGATGTCCAACTTTGTCCTCTTCGGACATTCGAGGATTGACCGTTTTGCAAAGCTTCAGGATCGCCTCTATGTACGTAGTACAGGTCTCACCTGCGACTTGAGCGCGCTGAAGCAATGTCTGCTCCGCCCGCTTCCTTTTCGTCGTGGAATCTCCAAAGCATTCTGTGAGGTCAATAACGAAGCTGTCCCACGTTGTGAAGGAATCTTCATGGTTCTCGAACCACACTAGCGCCGTGTCTGTGAGGAACAGACCGACATTGTCGAGCTGAGCCGTGGAGTTCCAGCCGTTGTACTTGCTCACACGCTTGTAGTGGGTGAGCCATTCCTCCACGTCCTCTCCGAGTTTTCCTGAGAAAGGGCGGGGTTCCATCTGATGCATCCAGGTGCCGGTTGTTCGCACTGGAGCCGCCAGAGAAGGCTGTTGGTCGCCGCTATGGGACATCGGGATCTCAAGCGGTGTCGGAGGCAGTCGAGCGAGGCGTCGGCTTCGGCGTGGCACTTGCTGCAGCAGCTCCGTCGTCTTGGTCGAAATACCCAGCACCTCCACCACAAAACTGTTACGGTTAATGTTGAACCGGCTTTATTTAAAGGACGAGGTTGATGCTGAAGTAAAGATGGCGTCCTGAGGCTGCGCCAGCTAACGTCTTCCTCCTCTTCTCCTTGCCCGGCTCATGCCGTAGCAATATATTAACACAGGTAAATCTCATCGCAGCTGCAACGTTATTCGTCCTGAATTTGCTCGGTATTTTACCAGCCATATTAGCCGCGTGATATACCTACACTATTTTACCTACACTTCCAGTTTTTTCTCACCGAGCTGCTGAAAGGGTGGTCTCAGAAAACCCTTCGTTAAATTCTTTTGGTGTACTTTGTCCTTCTTCGCCCTACTTCAGTGAATTAGTTAAGCAAAAGGAGGAGGTATAAACGCTTATTGTGCGAAATAGCGAAAAAGTGTTCTTCCTTCGCCCTAGGTTGGTGGCTCTCTCATATCGGTAAGCCGTTGGCTAATGTCACGGCGCGTGCCCGGTCCCCCAGGCTTCATTGATCATCCAGGCTCGGTGCCGTTGACATTACCGCATACGTTTCTTCGGCAGCTTGTAGCGCTTCCGAAGCTTCATCTCGAGTGTTTTTCTCGCAGTGCGGGCATAGCAACACCATGTGCTAGAGGGTGACCGGTACATCACAGAATCTGCATAGGTCTGAGAATTGTGTGGTGTGCATCCGGTGCGTGAAAATTCCATGGACATATGTATTCGTTTGTAGTCTGCGGAGGGCGGTGGCTCCTTCACTGCTTAATTTTGGATGTGGTATAGCGGATATTCTCTTTTTTTTCAGTCAGTTATGCTGAAATCTTGCAGCGTAGATGATGGGAATGTCCTCTATACCCTCGTCGCCCACCGGATCCTGTGCCGTAGGGAATCCCGGCTGGTATGCTTTCGGGCGACAGCATGTGCTGCTTCGTTTCCTGCGATGTGTTCAGTGGCCTGTGGTCCATGCGACGTAGGTCTCGGGGAGTAGTATGGTTATTAAAGTGAAGCTTTCTGTGTTTCACTGATTCTTCCGTGAGCGCCGAAACGCAGTGCAGGAAAGCCAACTTACACTAATGGAACTACCTGCACATCTGCCCACACAATAGAACAACGGCTGCGAATCTGCGTACGCAATAGAACCATGGCGCACGACATACGTATCGTAGAGCACTACAGTTTACATTCGCAGTTGTACCGATAAGAACAATCGGAACTGCAACGCCATGCTACCCAGACGAACTGTATATATCTGCATTGCATTTACGCGTGTCACGCAATGCATTCCCAGCCGTCATCATGGGTAGGCCGCGGGTGCAGCGCACGGCAGAAGAGGATGCCGTACGCGAACGTAAGCGGGAGCGCGATCGTGCCCGTAAGTACCGATCCCGTGTATCGGCACCGGCAGAGCCTTTGACCGTCTACCCCAGCGATCACAAGGCACTACTGTGCAAGTGTAGAGTAGTCCATGAAAGTGTGAGTGTGTGCGTGTAATTAACGGCTACATGACCTAAAATAAAGGCTATGCAACTTAACGAAATGTGTCCTCATTCAACTTCAACGTTAAAAAAATACAATAATAAAGAGGCAATCAAATAACATGCATCGCATAGGGTCGCTCAGCATTTCTTTGGTTCGTTGCGTGTTCGTTGGCTTTGGACTTTGATTCAGTTTGCATGGGAGAAAGCTTCGCGTTCAACCGTCTTTCTTTAAGAAAGGGGATTTAACTTTTTCTTCTAGAATCGTCACTGATGTGGCAGAGATACGGCCATTTCGTAGGTTTCTACACGCGGTTTCTAGGTGCTCAAGATGATGGCTGTGTCCTTGAGCGTGACGATGCCGAGGACGATGGACACTTCCTCCAGGCTTCTCTGGATTTCTGGACGGTATGGTGGCAGTGACGAGCTCATTCCCTTGGTTGTTGATCACATTAATTGCGTATGCTTTTTTTTCCTGGCTACTTTGCCGCATCTGTATATTTTGTGCTGGGGATCTTTGAGTATTTCTTCCTTCTATATTAGTCTATATTTCCTAACGTCTGGAGCCCGAAATAATCGTGCCAAATGAATGTAAAGAGCACGAATATGAAGAAAACTTTCTTTTACCCATCCGTACTCATTGACGACTACATAATTCATGCTTGATATTCCATCGAGCTATATATCATCTCGACAGCGTGCATGTACTTGTGCAGTATTAAACAAAGTTCTTTATTTGTTGTTACGCTTCAGCATTCTGCCTTTCTCTCGTTTTGTATCAACCCGTGTGCAAAATTACGTTCGGAAAAAAATAAATAGTGCAGATTAAAATCCATTAAAGATACATTAAAATAAAACAGGTGTACATAAAGGAAAAAATAAAACCTGATTTCAACGCAGAATGTCCGAAAGTTGTTCTTGGAGGAAATTCTGGGTAACTGTTAACTTCATCGCAGATCAAACTGCGTGTCATAGTGTGTGTGCATGAGCATTATGTCGACTTTTGTGATCATTCATTGCTACTGTTATTATATATTCGATTAAGTTAAAAAAGTAGGCTCTCAATCGCATTAAAGATTAATTCACGAGGCGTTGTATTACATCCGATGACTTGAATACTAGCAGCGCGAAATTGGGCGAAGGCAAGCAATACTGCAGAATTCATTCTCGAATGATTTCTTACCAAGGTTGTGGCACTCATAGATGCGACAAATGAAGCGGGGAAGAAACAAAACAAATAAAAGAAAACGTTCGGGATAGAAGTATCCTGAACTTGCTATGCAATATATTACGTTGTGTACAACCAGCAAAGCATGGTGTAAACACATTAAAATATCCACGCTACCGTGCCGGTGAAAATATCATACTCATAGTAATATTATCATAACATGCTATCATATCAACAATATCATACTGTCATAAAATCGATGCTTTGACGACATCTCGTCCGGTCGGGCGGAAGCATGTTTTACGAAACAGCGAAAACGCCGTCTAAAGGATAGGTTAAAGACTTTTAAGACGTTTCGGCCGCCTACGGGGGTCTTCTTCACAAGCAGTTTTTTTTTTCTGTGAACAAGGCTTTCCACGGAAGTCGAGACGTCTGGAAGGTTTTTAACCTATCCTTTTTGGCTAGTGTACTTAAATACTATTTTTTTGAACAAGTATACTCAGAAAAGCGTAGACGGAAATACTAACGCAAGCTGAAGGCAAACGAAGAAATATTTCTCTGAACAAGGAAGGGAAACAAACGAATGCACGCTGAAAATGAATGCAGAAAGTTCTGCCGATGTCAGAAACAAACTAAGAATAAAATGGTACAAATCGTCCCTCTTCGTCTCTCTTCACGATCGGCGTTTATCTTTTTACAAATCTTGCCTAATTTTGTTTCTTATCTACCAACCCTAAACACGGCAACTTTTGTAGCATCTGTGTCAAAAAATAGCAGATCCGGAGGTAAACTCTTGTTTTCGTTTTTCACGTTTCCCGCAAAGTTCAACGTTCAGCCTCAGAAAAGAGCCGGATGAAAATGTCACGTCGTCTCGAACGTCGCTTCAAAGCAGGCCGAGCCCACGCCATCCATTGATGTTTCGCTCGCCGCATCCCTAACAACCCCTGCTTCCCCTTTCGGCTCCTGCGGGGCCTCGCCTGTTGTTCACTCTATAGAAACGACCATCACCTGTTCCTTCCTTCTTTTTTTGCATTTTCTCCCTCTGTATTTGAACTTTACAGCACTGCTGTTAGCAAACAGATTCGCTTTTCAACACTAAAATCTTCTGTTCCCAACAGGGGATAGCTTTTCGTGTCAGCTTTCTTGCTTTTAGCGTTTTTTTTCTGTAATAATATGGTCATATTTTATATTTGGTTATGTTCCTTGCTATGTAACTTTTTGTGTTGTTGTCGTCGCTGTTGTTGTTGCGTCTTCTACTTTTCCGCTTGTGCATTCAGCATGACAGTATTGTGAGAGCGGGAGAAAGCAAAGCGAAACTGCGTAAACAGCATATAAAATAATGGGGCAGACAGTGAAGCTGGCAGGAAGCGAGGTATTTTACACTAATGGCATTCTCTTGCTGTTCGAGAGAGCAGCGTAGTAAAGTACAAAAAAACAACAAAAAAACACAGGACAATCAGTAGAGGTCGACGTTCCGATACAGCGCGTTTAACCGCCCAATTCTTGGCCGATCCCTCACGGTGGGTATGTGCCATTTGTAGAGAGAATCATCATCATCATCATCCGGTGGATAGCGATTCTTCGATCATGCGGACCCATCTCAAAAGAGATGCCAAGGAAGTATATGTTTAGATGCGTCTTGCATGATTTCTAAATTCATTCACTTTTGATTTGAGTTTTGCTGCATCACAATTTCTGTACCTTTTTGTGTCGTTAAGTTGTGGGCTTCACTCACACATTCTGCTGGCGCAGCGTTCTCTCTCACTGCATTGAGGAGAGATTGTTCGCTTAAATGTCCGCTGGTGCCATCCGGGTTCCTGCTTTTTTTTTCTCACAAGAGAGCGAGAACGACAAAGAAAGAAAATCTGGAAGGTAAATCAAGGCTACGCCTGGTTTGCTACCCTATACATGTGGGGAAGGGGAAAGCGGAAAAGAAAGATGAAGAGGAAGAAGACTCAGTGGGCGCACACCTGCACATGAAAGTTTCCTGATGGTAACTTTGTACACATGGTACCTTCAGCCGTTACGTCTGCTAAACAGACACACCATCTTACGTCAAACAGGTTTATTTGACTCCGGGAAAAACTAATTGCTAAAATGCAAGTGGTGAATGACAATGGCCTCTTCTTGCCTTTAATTGTATTAATCATTTTAGAGATCTTTCGCGCGTCTGGCTTCTCGAACAAGTTCCCATCATTTTGCGGTGTGTGTCATGCTTTTCTCTATATAGAAAGCACAGATACAAGAGGAATAGGAGGACTGGGATGGCAGTCGCCAGAGGACTTCTTCTTCAACAGGAGTTTTGCAAAGCAAGCATAGTTGCCTAGATTTCCTTGCCACGTACTTCAGCACCAGTCGATTTTGCTGATGTGTTGCCAAAATAATAATGCTTCACTTGCGAATAAAAATGAAACATCTGACTTAATATGCAACCACAGGAAAAGAGAGGGCTTTCCTCGGGTAAACAACTACGTAAAATATTAGAGTAAATAGTTATGTGTGCCTTTTTTTATAAGGACAATATCTTGCAACCACAAGCCAACATGGATGTCGTTTCAGCTATGAACAAAACAGGAACAACTTTGCCTCAGCTTCTAACGGTTCTGTAGGTGTTCACAAGCCAATATTAATTTACGCCTCTCTAGTTACTCTTTCGAACGCCTTTAACCTAGAGCTTACTCTTAGCGAGCAATAAAATAGGAGGAATGCGTGAAAGTTGGCTATTGTTGTTTCTCGGCTAAAATGTTTCTGATATAAGAGGCCCACTTGCTTGTAACATGATTCCAACTGTTGGGGCGTTGCGAAATGTTGAGAAACTAAAAAAGCGCAGTTTGTGATAATGATTTTGCTTATTGCTGCGATAGGAGATGATAAGTTGAGGTGAAGCGTTTTTTTTTAATAATACTTGTCTAATTGGCGAATAACACTGTTTGCTTATTCCTATTTTTATGCACACCTAAGTAAATGTAAATATACAACGAAGTGTCACTACTGCCTCTCGGCTACGTTCGCTTGAATACAATCTTCGATGACTTAAAATGAATCTCGGCATATGTATGGAGATCTGGGATCACTGATGTGAGTGTTATTGTGACTTACGACAAACGTTATGTTCTCTTCACCGCTATGACTCTGTCGCTCACCTTTCTATCTCAGCTCGCTCTCTGCTTCCCTCCCCAATGTTAATAGAATCCCTAGGTTGTTCACAGCCAGAGTGTGGAAGACGAAATAAAGTTGAATATACAGATGGAGTACCAGCGGTTATGCCGCTCTGCTTTGGAATCTTTTTCCCACATCGCAGCAGTTAGCTGCTCTCCATCTTTCCACTTCTGCGAGGACGACGATATGTTCGACACCGGTCACATCAACGTGCGCTTACTTTCCTGTCTTTTTCGAATCTGTTGTCGTCCTCTCGTCCTCGTGGGCCAACTAATGATGCTGATAAAGGTCCTCAATTTATTGTACACCCCAGATGGTGGGACATCGAGTCAAAGCAATATGTGATATTAAGTTGCTACCCCCCCCCCCCCCCCGCTTTTTTTTTTTCGCCCGCTGTAGTGTAAGGTGGTATTTGGTACCGTACTATCAGAAATGGAGCTGGGCAGGCCATATAATGCGTAGGATGGATAACCGGTGGACCATTAGAGTTACAGAATGGATACCAAAAGAAGGGGAGCGCAGTCGAGGACGGCAGAAAACTAGGTGGGTTGATGAAGTTATGAAATTTGCAGGCGCTAGTTGGAATCAGCTAGCGCAAGTCAGGGCTAATTGCAGATCGCAGGGATAGGCCTTCGTCTTGCAGTGTACATAAATATAAGTTGATGATAACGATGATCTCTTACAAACATGCGATTTGCGTACGCTCAATGCACCCTGGGTATTTTGTTAGATGCCTTCAAATTGGGGGGCGAAGTCTGCCTATAATGCTATAACAAAAAATCAAGAGCCCTTCCACCCTGTGAAGAGGAAAGTCCAGTGAAGCTGAAGCTAGCAGCTTCACGTCGATTTCGCGCCCATTCGCGCTTCTGTGCGCGTTGGCGCTCCTTCAATTCGTCGTCGGCGTAGATTGAGACACTCACTGTTTCCGCTAGAGATTTGGTCAGCCCAAGATACGCGAAGTTGAAAAGAGCAGCGCTTAGAACACCGCCCTTGGGGAACGCCACGGCATGTGTAGTGGTCGGTAGTCGGACCTTCTTCCGTACTTATATGAACAAAGACATTTGTGTCAAGTAGTTTAGGATCCATCGAAATACAAATAGATAAAACGATAGCGCGATTCTTTTCCCAATACCGACATAAGCCTGGTAGAAGGAAGCACAAATGAAGTCCTGCGGAAGTTTCCTTATATACCGGGTGTTCAAAATTAGGTTAACGGATTTTTTTTTTAAATCGCCTGTGGCAGGTAGCATAATTCTTACCGTTGAGCTGGGTTATTCGAAGAGGCGTAAATTCAGGCGGACGAACAGGCGGAAATAGAAACCCATATTCAACTAATTAACAAAAATTTACTAATTAACTTTTTAGTTAAATACTTTACAATACATATTGTGATTTAGAAATTGTAGCCGGTGAATTTGTCAGACGGATCCACTTCAAATGAATTTCCAGAATGATACCAGTTTCGAGATATGATTTCCCAAAGGTGGGACGAAATACGTGGGCGTTCCAGTTACTTTTGTGCTTGAATGTATAAAACAGCATTTTGGTAAAAAAAAGTAAGTGGAACAACAGTGTAATTTTACGGCGAGTTTGATGGTGCATATCTCCAAACTGGTGTCATTCTGTAAATTCATTCCAAGTGGATGCGCCTGACAAGCTCACCGGCTACAATTCAGAAATGGCAATATGTGTCGTAAAATAATTAACTAAGAAGTTATTTAGTGAATTGCTGTAAATTAGTTGAATATCTGTTTCGATTTCTCGTGCTACTAATGTCTGCCTCTTCGGATAACCCATCTCAACGATAAGAATTACGCTACCTGCCACAGGCGATTTTTAAAAATTCCGTAAAGCTTAATTTTGAACACCTTGTATGTATGTATTGACGCGAACCGCCAAACAGCCCCCGTACTCGCGCATTTAGACGACAAGGTTGACACAGAAATCCACATAGACGCCAGCAATGTGGGGCTCGGTGCTATACTCGTTCACTGGAAAGACGGCGCCGAACGAGTACTAGCCTACGCGAGCCGCAGCCTCATACAGGCGGAGACCAACTATTTCACGAGTGAAAAGTAGTGTTTAGCAGTCGTTTGGGCTATCGGTAAGTTCCGACCCCACCTTTACGGCCGACCTTTTCTCATAGTAAGTGACCACGACTCACTGTGCTGGCTTGGGAACCGTACGGACCCCTCAGGCCACCTCGTTCGTTGGAGCCTCCGCTTTCAGGAGTACGACGTCACAGTGTTATATCAATCCGGACAGAAGCATGGCGACGCTGAATGCCTCTCACGTGCACATTTGAAGTCAAATTACTAAGAGCAATCTTTCCCGTTTTTGGTGTAGTATACCCTGTCGAGATGGCTGACCTCCAACGTGCAGACAGTACACTGCTTCCCCTCATCAGATACCTTCATTGAGCCGACGTTGTTGTCCCACGACGGATGTCACGAGGACTGACTTCTTACTGCCTCCGGAACAACGTTCTCTACAAAAAGAACTTCGAAAACACCTAAGAAACGTTCCTTCTTGTCGTCCCAGTTTCACAGGGCGCAGAAGTGTTGAAGGCGTGTAATGATGACCCGAGTGCCGGACACCTAGGCTTCGTCAGGACGTTAGCGCACATACGCCAGTATTACTGGCCACAGCTATTCTCGTCTGTTCAGCGCTACGTGAGAAGCTGCCGTGATTGTCAGCGGCGCAAGGTTCCACCTTTCAAACCTGCTGGTCTTTTGCAGCCCCTGAACTCTCCTCCAACACCTTTCAGCAGGGTCGGAATGGATCTCCTCGGTCCGTTCCCTACGTCTTCCGCAGGAAACAAATGGATATTCGTCGCAACGGACTACCTCACGCCGTACACGGAAGCGAAAACTGTGCCCCGCGGAACCGCTACAAAAGTCGCCATGCTTTTGTCCATGACATCGTACTACGTCACGGGGCCCCTTCCGTCTTAATAACCGATCGAGGAACTGCGTTTACTGCTGACTAAATGCAGGAGATCGTCACGCTGAACCACACCAATCATCGGAAACCATGGCCTATCACCCACAAGTTATTGGTAGAACTATGGCCGATATGATCTATATATGTACGTACAGTCAACCACAAAAGTTTGCGGACCACGCGAGCGCGTGGCCAAGAGCCTCTTCGCGACACTTCCGCTACGTCACCAGCGATCGACAGCAGCGCTACGTTGAAGACGCATCCATCCCTAAATCTATGGCCTGTCTATTTTCGCACTGTGCGCAAATATTTTCTACCTATCTCTTTCAACGTGACGCGCTCTTTGTTAGCCAGGGCTACTTGCTTATATTTTGAGAGCAGAATATCAGTACAAGTAATCAGACAGCGTATTCTTCGGCTGTTATCAGTTCTATTTTCGCGTAGCCACGCTGTTTTTTTTTTTTCGTGAGTGCGTGAGTGAGCGGTGAGGCAGCCATGGGACACAGATGCTTAGTCAGTAGGCAGAATTTTTCCGTTCCTCCCCCATCGCTAAGTGACAGTAGCGGCCGGGATTTGATCGCCTGCGCCCAGGTTTTGCTGCGCAAAGCCCGAACCACCGCGCTGCTATAGTGGTTACATTTAGAAAAATAAGAAATAATCGGGTGCGATGACTCTTTTTATAACCCTTTGCGACACGGCGTCCTCGTTTGGGGACTCGAACTTCGGAGGCGCGTCCCACGCCACGTGTTTCTTCAAATGACCTAAAACTCAGTGTGCACATTCGTGTCCGCTTCCTGATGGGACAACTAGCGGTCAGTTAACTTCATTGTCCTGCGTATTGCTGCAGATGATCACTTTGCTGGAGACACTACCATGTTAGACAATCGTTCGACGTGCCGCGTTCCAAGACCAACGTCAAGAGTATTTTTTTTCTCCGGTCGACACGAATACAACCGAAAAAGCAAGTGTGCATGCGTTTCGGGCCTAATAGTTGATTCTTTTTATGCAAGCATTGAAGCTGACGGATTTCAGAATAATTAGATAATGAGTTATACGCTAATTAATTTTTTTTACTGAAACTCGCACAAAACAGCACATTGCTTCGTCTTCTTTCTTGGAATGTAATAGTGAGCGTCTTGAAATGATGCCATGCGCATTTGACGCATTTGCAGACAGTGCATCATAATTCGTGTCTGAAGGGGAGGAATTTATTCACAAGACATTTACAGAAGTGTCATGAAACATAGGTCTCTCAATGATCTAGTAGGAAGTGAAATGTCCGCCGTTTTCTAGCACCTTATTGATGCGTGTGGGCATCGACTCGTACAAAGATTCAGTAATCTCCGGTCGACCGCGCAGGCTTTCCCATTCTTGTGCGATCGCTTGCCACAGCGTATCGGCCGTGCGGCCGCGGTTGGCTCGTGTGGACAGCCGTTTCTTCAACATGCCCCAGACATTTTCTATGGGATTCAAGTCGGCGCCACATGGAGGCCACTCAAGCTGGCAAACAGCATGTTCTTCTAGCAATGACTGGACGATACGTGCTTTATGGATCGGGCTGCGGTCGTGTTGAAAAAAATAGCAGCCGTCGCTGAAGGGACCGTCCAGCGCATACGGAACGAGGTGTCTAGTGATGACGTCGCAGTACCGTGACGCAGTGAAGGGCCCTTCCAGACGCACAAGGGGACCAAGGCCATCTTTGCTGATTGCTCCCCACACGCTCACGGAACACCGTCCACTGGATAGAACACTCTGTGTGTAATTAGGCAGATATCTGCAAGAAATAGCATACAATTGGGTTCCAGCGGCGCGTCTAAAAATGTTGTGATTCCTCTTGCGTATGAACTTTATAATGCTGTTATAGAGTTGCAATAGAAAACGTGCAAACATCATTAGATAGTACTGAAAGACCCACTGGCAGCTTTTAATTAGCTTCAGAGTAAGTAGTACTATGAAACAATCGTTAATGTTTTCAACATAATACCACTACAGAAAAATCTCGTAATGTCCAAAAGCTCATTTTACGTGAAACATGTTGTGATGCAGAATTAGCTTCGTGAATTAACTGCCAATACACTGTAAACACACCTGCAGTTTAGTGGACGCCAAACCCGCTTCCGTTGGTCCCAGCGCGTGGAAAAAGTTGACTCGTCGCTAAAGATGACATCGCCCCATTTCTCTGTTGTCCAATCTTTCATTGCTGTAGCGAACATGAGTCGTTCTTGTAGCTGGCTGTCTGAGAGGCAGGGCTTCTGTGCTGCTACGAAAGACTGCAGGCCAAGCTCACTCAGCCTTCTTCTTACAGTCTCAGACGATACCGTGAGCGAGAGCGCTTCTCGGATATCCTCTGCACTTTGAAAAGGATCAGCCACGATGGCGGCCGTAATCAGGCGGTCCTCTTCCTCAGTCGTGGCCCTTGGACGCCCACTGCGCTCCATATCTGTGAATCTGTCATCGTCGCGGAAAGCTTGAATAATCCTATTCACGGCAGTCCGGCTCCTGTTGGTTCGGCGGCAGATTTCGCGCTGAGGTATTCCCTCTATAAATAAACGCACAATGTGCCTTCTTTCGTCAAGTGGAACACGCAGCGGCATCTTTCCAAATAGGCAATCACCACGTGGCCTGAAGCAAGTCTACTACGTTTTCAGCGACTGATGCGAAGATGCGCCTATGTGTGAAAGAAAATTTTCTATGCATCCGCTTTTTCTTTATTTTTGATGACAGTGAAACACCTCCCTACCCTTTCTCTCAAGACGCAGAAGCAGCAACACTCATTGGACCAAGATGCTGCCAACCAAAGTGCGCCAGTAAACGTCGCGTAAAAAAATCGTCGCAGCGCTTCGTGAAACTTATCTACCCACTGGCACACCAGTCGACAAAGGTTGCAGTGATTGCTCCGATACTGCTATCAAGCCAGATATGTGGCGGTCTTATCGCAGACAGCGCTCTGCGTCAACACAACGAACTAACAATGTCATGCACGGGAATAAAAAATTTTAACAGGCAGGCGAGTACCAAGAGGGCTCATATCCGGGAGAGCGCCCCTGTCGCCGCTAGGTGGCGTACCGCTAGGTGGCGCGGATAGGCAGTCTGGCACGCGCTCGCGTGGTCCGCAAACTTTTGTGGTTGACTGTACGTTGACGTAGAGCACAAGTCGTGGGACCAAATTCTAGCATACGTGACATTCGCATACAATACGGCAGAGCAGGAAACCGCCCGATTCACACCATTTGGACTGGTTTATGGGCGCTGCGTAACAACACCTTTAGACGCCGTGCTCCCGGTAGACAACGGAAATACAAGAAGCGACAATGCCGATGACATCGTTCAGAAAGCCGAAGAAGCTCGACAGCTTGCTCGCAACTGCATCCGCAACCTGCAGAGTGCTGACGCCCGCCGTTAAAACAGTGGCCGAAGGAACATGCAGTACGAACCCGGCGACTACGTTTGGGTGTGGACACCCGTCCGTCATCAGGCGCTGTCGGAAAAATTACTGCGCAGATACTTTGGCCCGTACAAGATCGTCAGACGACTCAGCGACATGAATATTAGTCCTCCCTCAGAGTACTAATATCCACGTAGTACGGATGAAGCCGTACTACGCCCGAGAAGAAGATACCCTTTGATCAACTTTCTCTGTCCTCTGTCGCCCTTTACTCTCTCCCACCGGCGACCGGGATGGTCGCTTTTCACGTGGAGAGTAATCATGCGAAGTCAGCTGCCCACTACAGGCACAGATCGCCAGAGAGAAGAAGACGAATGACGCAGTTGTGCGCGCGTTTTTTCGAGTGTCCGCCATCATTAAAGAAGGTTGTTCTCATTTCGGCGAGCCGGTTTTAACTCGTGACAATATATATATATATATATCCATCACCCGTAGTCCACAGGGGTACGTGCCATTGCTCTCGAATCCTTTCTGCACAATCACCAGGATCGGCGCACATTGTTGGTCTATGTCGCCAGAGACAATCCGCCAGATCCTAGCCATACGTGTACCACTTCGTTGTAAAAATGCATGACCGATGGTGGGATTGAGTCTCTGTCTTCTAGCACAGCAGCTGATTAGGCCACGATTACATGCATTCTTCTGTCGTGCCAAAGTAACTCTGACACGTCTGGTGCGGGCCTCATGTGCCAGTTTCTCGCATTCTTTTGTCGTGACAGCTAGCGCTTTGAGTCGCTGCCACGAGGTAGCACCTGATGGTGCTCGAGCATGTGTTGTACGAATGGCAACTCATGGCCCCCTTCGTTTGTGTCTCACGCTTCTCCGAACTCGACAGCTCTGCCGGCACGCCTCCCGCGTTCGTCGTAGAACTTGGGCCACACTTATTTTCCCAGTGCGTTGTTCTCCAACCGCAATGCTAATTACGCTCATTTCATAAAAGGAGACTGTATACTATCCTCTGTAGCCGCCAATGGTTTAAAAAATCATAGTATTCTCGTTAGACGCATGAAATAGACGTCACACAAGCTGTTTGGAAGTCCTGCATGCACTGCTTTTGGGATCGGCTCATATGTTTTGTCAGACGGTTGCCTGCAAAGTGGGTAAGGTCTGCCTATAATGCCATCGCATTAGAATAAAGCTGGAATAAAGCTGGAGTTGTACATTATTAATCGCGCTGCAAGAGAGAGTAATTCCGTACCCAAAGAAGCCCGAAGAAGGAAACAAAAAATACACTCTGCGATTCCAATTTCTGGTCTCAATATAGTTTCCATCGTCGTCCCGGCAGTGCTAAATCTAATTAGTGAAAGTGCATGGTTTTGCACGTATTCAAAAGTTTCCAAAAGGGACTTCTCTGTGGCATTTATCAATTCCAAAGAAAGCGTTTTAGCAAAGCGCGCATAAGACAAACATTACTCGCTTTCGCAACGCTGCATTCCACTTTCTTGGCTCTAATGAGTGCCAACTACTTTTTTTTTTTTTATCCAGTGGCAGTGGCTTGGCTAAGTAGCCGACAGAGTTTCGGGCTTCAGACGTCAAACATTTTCCCGTAAGTTCTCATCAGGCAGGTTATTTTTTGTCAGTTTGAAAACACTACACCACGTGTCTTGCTTCTTCACTATTACGGCGTGTAACCCGGCACGCCCTTGTCCATGTGAAATATTGTCATGTTGTCACAGAGGCGCCGAGACATGCCGTCGCTGTTCCTAAAGCTGTAAGACAAACACGTCACGCTTTTAAGCCTTTTAGGCTTTATACGCAGTGAGGTGAAAGTGAAAAAGCAAGAAAGCTTAAACAACAACGTCTGACTCGCTTATACACCTGATGGTGCTCCAGTATGTGTTGTATGGATGTCAACTTATAGCCCGCTTCCTCGCGCTCTGTCACGCTTCTCCGAGCTCGACAGCCCTGACGGCACGCCTCCATCGTTCGTCATTGCACTTTCGCCACAAATATTTTCCCAGCGTGTCGTTCTCCAACCACTATGCTAATTATTCTCGTTTCATAAAAAATATTTTGTCTACTCCCCTCTGTAGCCGTCCACGGTTTAAGAAATCTTAGTGTTCCAGTTAGACTCATGCAACAGACGTCACACAAGCTGCTTGAAAAGTCCTTAAGAAGCAGCGAGATAAATTCTCCCTTGGAGTGGTGGTATAATATAAATATTTGTTCCAACACAAGCACATGCCTAATGAAAAAAAAATGTGGTTGATCCCTCTTATATAGCAATCGGTATAGAACACGAAAGTGAAACGTGTCTTCACAGAAGTAGTGTAATGTTTATTGCACATTGATATATAATGTCTATTGGTGTTTTGTGGCTAAAGCGCCCTTAGGCGTTGATGCACCCACGCTGACGCCTGGTGGCACGTCTCCTCCATCACGACTACCAACGTCGATGACCATGAGCAACCGTCGTGCATATGGAAGCTGCACTACGCTGCACACGCTAGCACAACGCGAAAGACGAAGCACGTAACTGACACACTAATACAACGCGCAAGACAAAGCACGTAACTGAATCGTCACCGAGTCAAATCAGCGCGTACAGCGCGTCGTAATTGCAGCCTCCGCGATCAACTTCAGAAACATTTTCAGAGCTAATTGCGGAGGCCACGCTCCGCTGTGCTGAGTACGGTGAACGCCACCTAGGTGGCGTTGGTAGTGCTTCTTGATGCCAGCGTCCCTTCGAATGCTGGCATCGAGGCGTCGTAGTGCTGAGACCACCGAAGCGTTCACTGTCGGTGTGCGTTAGTAGACAGTTTTAGCAGAGCGTTGCTTACGCTCCGCTCCGCTAACGTTTCACGCACACCACTGGCTGCGTGAACTGCGTTGATTTGGCTTGTTTGACAAGCGCGTCTGCCAGAGACGCCGGCCACGGGCGCTCAGCGCGACTGTAAAACGGCAAAGCCACCAGTAGACGCACCCAAACGCTCCGCTCAAATGGCTTCGTAGCGGACCGTGGGCCGCGTTCTTCGTTCCGCTGCCGATATGAGCGTTGTGCGCACGCGAAATAGCGTTCCCGCTAGCGTTCCGCTGAGCGGCTCTGCGCGAATCGTTCGGACACGATGGTCTGAGCGGAGCGGACCGTGAACGCTCTGCTAAAACTGTCTATTGTCATAATGCAGTACTTCTCTTTTCTGCTCGTAGGCGGCGGCACCGCCCCGAGCAAGAGCGCGGGTACACGGAGGAGTGTTAGATATATAAGGCGCGTCTGTGTAGCTCTCTGCAAATGCGTTTGTGGCGCAATGGGTTAAACGCTCGGCGATCTATCGTTGCGGACCGAGAGGTCGTGGGTTCGATTTCCAAATTTTGCATGTTTGTGGAACTTTTTCTTCTGGTTTCTTTCTTTGTATTATGTTCGTGTATGTTCGTGTGACGTATTTCCGTGACGGAAATACGTCAGTGAAGTCTTGGTGGACCCCGGCATAAAACACTTTCGTGTTAAAGAAATGCAATGATGGCCTCACCACTACGTGATCTCTAAAAACAATTTTAATATTCTCAGAGATTATAGTGCGTTTTAAAGAGTGCAACTTAAGAACCGTATCTTAGTCTTTCTCATATATTTGAAGGTATCGCTTCCAGAGTCATACTTTCGGCCATAGAAAAGCTGCAAGTCAGCATTCATAACGTCTTCAGACATTTCGCATTACATCCCGACACTGCATCATTCTTGGCCCCATACACATATTATCTAAACAGCTACCCTAAGATCGTCTCTTGGTTAATTCTAAATATGTTAGTTCTAAATAGAGTACACATGATCAGAAAGGCAAGAATGCATGCTAGCGGTCAAAGAGAAAACCATGCCACACTTTTTTCCTTCTTTTTTTTCCGTTCCCTGACTTCGTGTAAACTGTTTCTTGCCTTATCGACGTTGGGTTTTATCAGTAAGTGCAGCGTTGTGATAATGACATAATGAAATTCTACGCCTCAGAAGCGATTCGTCGTATCACCCTGAGTCGCCGAAAGAAAAAGAACACTCATATACTCATAGTGTCGCCAACACATATGTGCGCACACACGTGGAACGTGCGCTCATGATGCTCATAGGCGCAACGGGAAAGAAGGAATTACAACACGGTTGTGGCGGACAAAAGTTTGTTTTTTCAATTACGGGGTTTTGCGTGCCAAAACCACGATCTGATTATGAGGAATGCCGTAGTGGGAGACTCCAGAATAACTTGGACCACATTGTGTTTTTAATGTGCACCTAAATCTAACTACACGGGTGTTCTCGCATTGCGCCCCGATTGAAATGCGGCCGCCGTGGCCGGGATTCGGTCCTGAGACCTCGCGCTTAGCAGCCAAGCACCTAAGCAACCACGGCGGGTCGGCAAAAGTTCATAGGAACCCCAATCCACCTCACGGTGACAGTGTGCACTCGTTGGTCGTACGACAAAAGTCGTTATAGTGCTTTCACAAGGGAGGAGGAGGAAAGAGAAAGGCAGAAGGCAGGGAGCTTAACCAGAATAACGTCCGGTTGGCTACCCTACACAGGGGAAAGGGAAAGGGGAACACAAAGATGACAGGGAGAGAGAGAGAGGAGGGAAGGAAAGAAGGGGAATTAGCGGTTAGTTCGCTGACGCGTGTGTCATTGCACTAATAGTCACAGACGTTGGCACAAGCTCGTCGTCATCAACAAGCACAAAAGTGCCTTCACCGCTTTATGGGCCGACGAGCGATGGGGGCGGTGTTCCAGCAGCACCTGCACGGAAAGCGTCCGATTGTCCAGTTTTGTGCTTTCTCAAAGTGTTTCTAAAGATTAAGGTCTTTTCGATTTGCTCAGTGTTCATATTTTTACAGTGCGCCGCATGAAAGGTATGTTTCATATTCAGACCTTCCTTTTTCTATCTTCTCTCCGCGTAGATTTGCAGCTGGAGAAAATGTGTTTTCCAGTATGTTTCTGGTCTTCTTCTCTGGACAAAAAAAAATTGCTTTCAGATGACAAGGAATGGGCATACCCAGCATTCAATAAATCAATTCACTTGTTCCAGGGTAAGCAGCCACAATGCTGTGAATCATTTTTACTGTTCTAATTTATATAAGAGCGAAAATTTGTTGTGAATTAGTGTCGATGTGCTGTTATAAGAATTTTTACCGGCAGTATATGCAGCGTAGCTTGACAGTCTAATGCATCTCACCGTGCCGCCATATTCGGATCACGTTATGTACTCCAAATGAGAAACATAATTGTTTTTACAGTGAGACGACGCATTATAAAAAAACTTGTATCGGAAATGTTTAAACGGTGCTTCTTCGCTTCAACAGCCCAGACAAGCTGATTTCTGTTGCTTCGAGGACGGGGCCCTTGTTTTCACAATGCTTCCTTTGCAAGTATCCACAGTTTGCATTGTAAGTACCCATAATGCTTCCATTGACTAACAAGTTATTAGAACAATTTGTTCAAAACAACAGAAAGGGCTTTCACGTCCACCCACTTTATGCCCCAAAATCGACTACGAGCACTGACAGCTAAGCTAGCCGGTGCGCAATGCTCTAGCGTGACGTGGCTGCCTGCTTGTAGCAGCAAGCAACAGCTACGCTTTCGCCTTGTCACTTTTTCGCGGTCACCAATTCAGCCAGTGAATAGTGCTGATTCTTTGAAACCCCTTTTGAGAGGGCTGCTGCAGAGCTCGCGAAACGCACGGACCTGCCTGCAATCGTGTTGTGCCACAACCTTAAAACGTGGAAAAACTAACTGGGAAAAATGTAGTGAGCTGTTAACTGTTGAGTATTATGTTTACGAATGCGACACAAAATTTTGCATCAAAGCTTACGGAATTACGCGAGATAATTTTGAATCATGAGCTAACCAAAGATAACAGAAAAAAAAACGGCAGATCCCACGCCCTGTGGGAATCTATATTATGCCAAGCAGTGTGCGGGAAGTCTACCAAGTTAACGAAACGACCATGAGAGCACCAAGACGTAGGCGAGTCTTTCATTAGTTACATGACACGCATGTCACGACATTCATGTCATGAGTCCTCAGGAGTCCGTTTAGACACACCTAAGAGACCTTAAGGCGAAAGCCTTAGTCAATCTCATGACTATGACTTCGACCATCAACCTGTAGAATTTTCCTTCACTTAGTACTACATCCGAACCCATTGCAATGGTTATTTAGTGTTAATCTTTTTTCGCTGAGTAATTCTCATTTTTGCTGAGTCATGGTAGTGTCTATGACTTCTACCACCATCCTTTAGTATTTCCTTCCCTTAGTACCCACGTCAGAACCCATTTCAGTGGCTTTTGATTGATCTTTTTTCGCTGAGTCATTGTCATTTTTGCTGAGTCATGCTCATGAGTATGACTTCTACCACCATCCCTTAGTGTTTCCTTCACTTAATACCCACGTCCGAACCCATTTCAGTGGTTTGTGAGTTTTATTCTTTTTCGCTGGCTCATTGTCATGGCTTACTTGACACTCATGTCATGACATTTATGTCATGACCTATCACTTATGCTCGTCATACACTCCTGTCATAATATGCCAATTTTGGTACCTACCAAGTTAACGAAAAGGCTATGAGAGCACCAAGATGTATACGCGGCTGTTTCATGACCTACATGACACGCATGTCATAACATTCATGCTATGACATACCATTTATATTCGTCATATACTCTTGTCATAGTATGCCAATTTTGGTACATACCAAGTTAACGAAACGACCATGAGAGCACAAAGTCGTAGATAGATAGATAGATAGATAGATAGATAGATAGATAGATAGATAGATAGATAGATAGATAGATAGATAGATAGATAGATAGATAGATAGATAGATAGATAGATAGATAGATAGATAGATAGATAGATAGATAGATAGATAGATAGATAGATAGATAGATAGATAGATAGATAGATAGATAGATAGATAGATAGATAGATAGATAGATAGATTAGATAGATAGATAGATAGATATAGATAGATAGATAGATAGATAGATAGATACTGTCAAAGTAGCAAATGTTTGCTAAGACATGCTTCGCATTTAAAATTCACCAGAATGCTCACCTCTGGACGAATCGTCGTATCACGTTGTACCCCCCCCCCCCCCCTCCACACACACACACCCTTTTATTCAACAGCATCGCCCGAGTTAGCTAGGACACATGCGGTATGCACGTTTCGCACATAGTGTCATTCTTCCAAGACCAGTGCATCACTCCCGAGTTGACAACGCCGTGATATTATGCTTTTGATACCTCGCAAATATTTATAGGCTTGTTTTTTTTTTTGTATTTAGTGGGAAAGGAGGAGATGGAGTGCGGTCTTTTAGGGGTGTTTCATGTCACTGAATTCGTCAGCACAAAGAGAGGCTGGAAGAAAAGGTATACTTTACCTTTCATTGAACGAAACGGTGAAAAGTATTTTTCATACTACTAGTACCTTTTGTCTTTATTCCTTTTTTTCTTCCTCTTTTTTTTCTTTTTGGGAGGGGGGTCTCGAAGGAGGGCTTTGTTCGCGCCAAGGTAGAGACCAGCCGCACGCTGTTGAAATTGTATTAAAGCAAGTCGCAAGCGGTAATTTTCATTCTTCTTACCTTTCTTAGCCTTTTGATCGTTCCGCAATGAAAGGAAGGACTGACACAATCAGGAAGAACACAGTGGCTGAGATGAAAGCCTTTGTGACGACGACAACGAGCACTTTAAATAAGATGTTCCTCACGAACAGAGTACAACGTACGCAGCAGGCACCGCTGTATAGTGAAGGATGACACAACACTAAAAAAGGAGAGTTAACCACAGAAGTAGGAACAAGAGAACATCCCAATGGCTGGTACCTTACTGTGTGCGACTCCTTGCCGATGGATAAATGCAAAAAATTTAAATAAGCATTGAAGCTGCTATATTCGACCTTCCTTTACCTTCACGTTTTCTTTGTCAGTCCAAAGTGGAATTTTCCTTCCTTAGTATAAGATGTTCTCTAAAGGAAGTTCTTTATTTAAATCGGAACTTGGACACTCGCCATCCCTTCCCTGTACTTGGAACTCAATTGTGCACATCCCTCGAGAAAACCTAGTCTTGTTCCACCAATCTATCAGAGTACGTCTTTGTCCTTCAAGTAACGTGAAAGAGTAAAAGAAAAAAAATGTAGGTAACTCTATCTTGTTACTCGTGTTAACTCATTCCTTACCATTAAAAAAATTCTATTTTGGGGGTTTTAGAGGTGACTTTTAATTTTGTATACATCATCAGGTTTATAATAAATGCAGTATGGCAAATAAGATTTAACAAAGTGCACTTTCCAAAGATATCCATTTCAAAAACACAGATTATGATGTTATATTTATGACCATTTCTAAAAAATAAGTTACTGATAAGGACAGTGTTTAAAATGTTGTACTGATAGCATAATGAGACTAAAATAAAAATTATTCTGAAATATACAAGATATTTTCATTTCAATTTCATACAGCAAATAAAGTCTAAATGTTCTGGTTCCTCAGAAACGTGGGCTAAGCAATATGTTTTCTCCCTTGTAGAATTGTCCCTTTTCTGGCATGTTCAGCAACTATTGGCCGAGACATAACACTGCAGGGCTTCCGGAAGCAATTCCCACCATAACGCAGTACATACACTGTAAATAAACCCTGTGATATTGCCAAAAACTCCACGAGTTTTGGCTCCGCACAAAAAATCAGTCATCAGTATATAAAGAAAACTAAACTCGCCGCAGCACAACAGTCAAAGATTCGGGCTTGCTTTTCTCGCTTCTATCGTCCAAAATAAGCTCCCATGATCTGACGTCCCCCTCAGACTCACTGCTACTAATAGCATCCAGACGATCATCTGAAGGTTCAGCAGAGTCGCGAAACCAACGTCGTTGTCATGAGGACTTGGCGTTCTGCACCCGAGTTTCTGTCATCTTCGCGATCCCCGGCAATTCCGTCAGGTCGCTTGGAGCCTTTAAATTGGCGCGGCGCTCGTGTCTCACGAGACACTGATGCTCAATGACGGTCGTAAAGGAAGAGTTAAGGAATTGGTTAATCTGCTGGTTCGCTGGGAACAGGATCGTGTAACGTCAAGCCCACTTGCTGACTTGCTGGCTGGATTTACTCCTCTAGTACACCTCAATTTTTGTTCTTAGAGCTTGTTGGTTTGCGCACGCTTCCATGTGTGTTCTAAAGTCTGCTCCTCTGGGAGCACGATTGTGGCAATTGTGTTATTAAAGCGAAGCTTTCTATGTCTCACTGATTCATCCGTGAGGACCGAAAACGCACTGCAGGAAAGTCAACTTACAATATGGAACTATCTGCGCATCTGCGCACACAATAGAACAATGGCGCACGACATACGTATAGTAGAGCAGTACAGTTTATATTCGCAGTTGTACCGATAAGAATAATGGTAACTGCAACGCCACGCTACCCAAAAAAACTGTATATATCTGTATTGCATTACGCGCGTCCCGCAATACATTCCTGGCCGTCATCATGGGTAGGCCGCGGGTGCAGCGCACGGCAGAGATAGGCTGCCGTAGGCGAACGTAAGCGGGAGCGCGATCGTCCCGTAAGGCTGATCCCGTGTATCGGCAATGGCAGAGCCTCTGACCGTCTACCACAGCGATCACAAGGCAACCCGCCGCGCTGGCTCACTTAGCTAAGGCGTTGCGGTGCTGAGCACGAGGTTTCGGGATCGAATCCTGGCTGCAGCGGCCGCATTTCGATAGAGGCGAAATGCAAAAACGCCCGTGTGCTTGCCTTGTAGTGCACGTTAAAGAACCCCAGGTGGTATGGTATGATAAAACATTATTACGGTCCCTCGGAACGCGCGTCAGCACGTAGCGGGCCGCTCCCACGTCGGTACAGAAAGGCCGTTTGGTCAAAATTAAATCGGAGCCCTCCACTACGGCTTGCCTCATAATCAGAACTGGTTTTGGCACATAAAACCCCAGAAAGAAGAAGAAGATCACAAGGCAATACTGTGCAAGTGTACAGTCGTCCGTTAAAGTGTGAGTGTGTTGCGTGTAATCAACGGCTACATGATATATAAAATAAAGGCTATGCAACTTAACAAAATATGTCTTCATTCAACTTCAACGTTCAAAAAATACAATCCTAAACAAGCAATCGAATCACATAATATATGCATCGCATCAGGTCGCTCAGCATTTCATGGGTTCGTTGCGTGGTCGTTGGCTTGGGCTTTGACTTTGATTCAGTTTGCATGGGAGAACGCTTCGCGTTCAACCATCTTTTTTTAAGAAAGGGGCTTTGATATTTCACAGCAGAGTTTAGTCTGATAGACTCAAAGCCATACAATGATAAGTTGCCCGTGTAATCACACATGCGCTAACAATATTGCTGTTTCATTGGATACCGACACAAATTGGTATCATTCGGGAGCCGGTATCCAATAAAACCATGCTATGTTGTTGGAGGATGAACACTGCATGTTGCAGTGGACTGCATCACACATTGGTATCTCAAGAAACGAGGCAGCTGATGCTCTGGCGACTTCAGCGTACAACTTTGACTTGGCTGATGACACCTTACAGAAATTCGACTGTGCCTGACTCCTTATACTCCGCCGCACACGGCGCTTGCATCCAGATAAACGTATCACCAAATGAACGCACCCTACACCAATCTTTCGCCACCCTTTAATCCTCTTTGCTAGCTCTCGGTTCCTCAAGTTGAGCATCGGGTGCATTAATGTAGTCCATCGCCTTCAACGGTAAGGACGTGCGCCAAACCCTTCTTGCTCGGCTTGCGGACACTAGAGCGAAACGCTTGATTACTCGTTGTTAGAATGCTCAACATTTAGTAGTTGCCGTTTTTTGCTGCCGAGCAAGTTCCATCAACTTGGTGTTGCTCGTATTCATTTCCACATTTTCTAATTGTCTTAAGGTCGTACTTCACCTCAACATAATACTCACAACGCTGTGCCAGAATTCACGTCATTCATAGCGCGAACTGGGAATGCGAGACTGACGGAGAAGACGAAAACACGGCTCCGGGTCATCGTCTTATCTGTAGCCTTGTGTATGTACCCCAATCGTGCATCCTGTCACGTAATTCAATACCGACTAGCCCCATCAGTTTTTTTTTTTTAGAATGTTTCTCATCCGGGAGACTAGATGTTTGTCTATGGTGGAACGCTTACTCTACGTTTAATGTGACGTGATGTGTTGCGGTGTACCGTGCCTTTATTTCTCTTTTTCATCTCCTTCCCTTTTTCTCCCTACACCTTAAGGGTGTGGCCCAGGTATCCCTTTTAGGAGACATTTATTACCCTACTTTCCTTTCTCTCTGTGTGCTGTTTATACATGTTTACGTGATAGTTACAAAATAAATTAGGGGCAACTTCACATTAGTGGTGCGAAGACTGGGCAAACAGCGAAGCTCGCGACCCCACCTAGCTTTGTCTCAGTTCGGCCAAATTTTTTGAGGTTATGCTTCGAGACTCGGCCACGTTTTGTGCATGATCACCCCGGAATCATCGACAGCCCAAGGAGCAACGAGCACTCGGTATTAAAGTATCCGGACGCTTCTGGACGCTCAAACGCTTTTGCTCGGTTTCGCGGGCTCGTAACTCCGGATCTTATGCGAATCGTCGACGTTTCGCCGCAGCGATACTCGGGATCGTATCGAAGCCATCACACTCACTCTCGAGTAGCGGCGCGGCGACTTTCGCGCCGCGCTTACTCTTCTTTGACAGTGACGCTTTTCTTCGGCCGCCCCATCTTCGTGCCGATGTACTCGGCGCGGAGACGGCGGGGCTTTTGTGTCGCCGCTGCGGCGACGCGGAGCTATATATCCCATCCCGTGGGTCGGCGCGCTGACGTCACCGCTTTGCTCCACCTCTGCGCAGCCGCGGCAACCACTCCGCACGGCGCGGTGACGTCATGGCTCGGCAAAGCTAAGGCGAAGCGATGCGGCACGCGCAATGACGTCACGGCTCACGCAGCTGTGGCGAGGCTCGGCGTGGTCGGCGCAGCTGGAGGGAAGCGTTGCTAGGCGACGCATGGTGACGTCATCGCCAGGTGGAGGTTTTGCGGCGTACACTCGACGGACCATCCTCGAGCTTAAACAGCTTCGCTAGTTCATAGGGATATGTACCATTGCGCTTGGACCCTTTCTGCACTACCACCATAATCGGCCCACATTTCGGCGTTACACCTGACGACAAACGCCCAGGTTAAACAGCTTCGCTGTTGATAATAACAAATTCAAATAAAATGCTACGGAAATGTTGAGCTTTTTCTTAGATATTGTGGTCTTTAAACACTTGACGTTTACTGTACGCTATTCAATGTGTACAGGCAAACAAGAGCAATAGAGTTGTATACACAAACGAGTATTCGTGCAGTGCAAGTTACGCTATTGTGCTCTTCCAAATGTATTTTCTGAACGACAGATTCATCTAAAAGCACGCTCGCCCATCAATGTTACTTTGTCGTCATTGTGCGTCATAACCATTTCTTCTTTCACTGCGCGGGTGATATTGCTTTGCACAAAGAAGAAGTAGCTCGTTTTGGTACGTTTAAAGCAAAAAAAAAAGAAAAAGACTGACGAGAAGCACCCATTAAAACCTTATGAAGTGTTTCATGTGGCCAGAAACTGCCAGGACTGCTCATGCAATCCACTGTTAATGAAACTACGGGTGTCATTGGGCACAAGTATAGCCTGTCCCTATGAAATACGAAAGGACTTCTTTATAATGTATAATAAATAGCAAATCGTCAGTCAAGCCATAAGAACGTTTTCTCTAAAGTGAAACACGTCTTTTTGAATTAGGTTGCATGATGTCGCGCTTGAAGAGATACTGTGAATTCATGTGGAGCATATGGCCTGCGCTTATAAAATTAGTGTCCTGGAGTAATCTTCAGTTGACAGTGCTCGTCTTGTTGTTTTACTACGACCAGCTGCTATGAGCTAGAAAGCAGGACCAATTGTGTGCGGACCTTTAATTTGTTTCGTTCCGCTTCAGTTAAGCCTCGGCACTGCGTCACATATCATCATCTGATTGGTGACATCTGCGTCCATTGATATCCATCGCTTTCCTTGCACGGTGTTCCTTGAATCCGTGCTCAGCGCTTTCTGGTTTATACTTTGAGAGGAAGACTGCCCAGCCGATTTAGCTCATACGGTAGGGGCGACAGGCAGGTGACTATAAAGCGATGACTCCTACAGAGTATGGCCCGTCTCTACTGCTGCTGAGCCGGAATCAATCAATCAATCCTGCATAACATGAGCAATTGCTATCACCTGCTCTGCTTCGTTGAGCTGCGCATCAAGTCGTGTACAGCACTTGAAGAGAATTCAAAAACAATTCATTTGCCTTGAATGCGTGTGTATTCCCAACGCTTTCTTTCGAAGCTCTTTCTATATGCGCCAGGCGTGCGGCGGCGCCCGAGAACATAAAGTTGTTTCAAGCCCCGCATGGACAAGGCACGTTCTCGCCGAAACGACGTAGAAAGCAACGCAAGAACTGTCTGATAGCCTGTAGGCACGGTAGGTCGTTATGAGCTCGGTGGCGCAAAAGACACGCACGCTGGATGAACAACTCTAATGGCAACACCACCACTCTGTCCAACAGCCAAGCTGAGCTTGCGACACGGACTACTTCGCATGTGCACCTACTTAGCTGTAACTGCGGCCTAGTTCCCTCGTAACACGAAGGCGTGATCCGCTTTATTACAGCCCCGTAAAAATCAGCGCTGCGTGAGTACCCTTTCCTCTTCTCTATGCCCCCGGCTGCTGTTTCAAGAAGACTGTTTGAACTATCGGGCTCTGAACAGTGTGGTGCTTTCAGGGTGAGAGAACGTAGATTTACTATCGCCTGCATGCGCCCCTCTCCTGTTGTGTATAGAGCATCAAGTAAATATACAGAAAAGCACGCTATATGTTCCAAGTCTCGCAACACAATAAGGGCTTATGATAAGCAATATACCATTAGAAGTAGTGGAAGAGAATACTTAGCTAGGTCAAATGGCCATTAACATTTATGATTATGAAGGACAATTTTTTACAACAATATTGGATTTAAGTCCTCTGGGCAAGTAATCCCCATGAGCAGCAGTGCTGAATTATAAATAAACGCATAACCTGATGGCTGCTCAACAAGTAAGAAAGGAAATTAACAGGCAAAGTGCTGCAAATATAACAATGGGTATTTGGATAAGTGATCGGTTTCGAATACGTAAAGTTCCAGTTTATATGAATGAGACCGGTGAAGTTAGGCAAGGGGGCAGCGTACAGAATGCGTGAGCGGGGCTCTGTTACAAGAACAAGGCACCATAGTGAATGAATGACTGCCAGAGGAGGGTATGATTGGAGGAGAGCCGGAGCTGTATTTACCAACAATGTTGCAAAATTTTAGGGTACTCTTTGCTGCGATGCTGTAACAACCCTTAACGAGGTTGACAGAACAAAAAAAAGCGTTCATGCGCTCAGCGACCTCACCATTTTATTATATTGAGGCACTGGAATACTGTTTCATTACTTTCAGAATCTCACCGCACTAAACCTGCTAGGATGCTGTTAAGGGTGAAGAGTGCGTGGGCGTTTCAGCGCGATCCACGGAATTCGTCCTGTTACTCACCCTCATTTGCATTCCCTTTAACCATGTGCATTTCCTTGCTATAGCATGTCGTTATTATATCCCTCGGCTCGTGAGAGCCTCCGCCCCTCCACCCTTATTTAAATTATTACCTCTTTGTTTGGAGTAACGCCACTGTACCAAACATTCAAAAATGACTCGTTCGCCAGAAGGAAATTCTCCGATGCGCTCCTTATCGCTCCCGAACTCATCTATCTGTATAATATAAAATTGTGCCATTAAACCGAATGTTTTAGCAGAGGCTTGCGTGCTTCTACAAGAAGGCAATAGCACAAAATTATATTTTTCTTTTCCGACTGTGAAACTCGCCACACACAAAACGCCATACGAAACTCGAAAAAACGACAGTTCTGTCTTACCTCGATGTAGAACTAATTATTGTTTCCCTCTGTTGAGATATATTTTAACTAAATGATTGAATACAGAATTCCTTGAAAACTTACTGTATTTTCTTTGCCATCCAGGATTCCATTGTCCGTTAGATCACATGTAGTCGCCTTGTAATTGCGATGCTGTACCTTCTGTTTTTATATAAATGTTTTATCGAAGGCAACACAGTGCCAACTACTTTTAGGGGCGAAGCTCCTTAGGGTGTGGGTCTGTCCCTCCTCTGTAGTAGTAGTAGGTAGCCACGTCTACATTTATGAAAAAAAAATTCCGAAAGTTGTGTCCGTAGCGCGGAATCGAACCAGGGACCCCTCGCTTCCGAACGCGCGGCGCTAACCACTACGCCACGAAGCGCACATGGACACACGCACCACGATGACAATAAATACCCAACATTAACGAAAGACTGCGCGTTTCTAACGCGTTTGTGCTAGCGCGTTACGGCCCGTGTAAGAAGCTGGTGTAAGACGCTGTGGCCTCTCCGCCTTACCCCCGTATTCATAAACACTCCTCGACTTGAACTTGACTTGCCACCGCCTTGGGCAGCGCGTTCGAAACGCGTTGAAGGCGGTGGCAAGTCAAGTTCAAGTCGAGGAGCGTTTATGAATACGGGGGTTATACTCTCTCAGAAGTCACGTGATGGCGTCGGCAAACGCGGTGCACGTTCCGGCATGTGTAAACGGCTCCGTAAGACGCTGTGGCCTCTCCCCCTTACTAGAGAGTACTGCACGTTTCTAACGCGTTTGTGTTAGCGTCCCCTTAAGCGGGAGATGGTGCAATTATAATGAAGTTCGATGAAGGGCGCTGTTATAAAATAGGAATGACGTCACATATGGCGCGTGTCATTGGTGGAAGTCAATCGTTCGATTTAGTGCGGCGAGACTGGGCGAATTACACGGAAGATTCACGGTTTACCGATGATTCCCTCCGGAGCATCGCCCACTCATCATGATTCACCCCGTGGATATGCGGTGATTTTTTTTTTTAGTAGTTCTTCGCTGTGCATAATCAGTGTTGTAATGTATAGCAATTTTGTATACTCGCGTATTCAACTGAACTAAATTTTTCAATGTAAGACTGATAGTACTGATTGTATTGAGCTTAGAGCGCCATAATTTGCCTAATATATTTTTTCTCAATTGTCAATGCTCTTTTGTGGCTTCGGGAGCTTTGATAGGCGGTCGTTTAGAGTGCTTTTTTCTCTCAATCTCGCCAGTTCTGTTTGAGAATTGAAACCAAGGTATCGCGTTACTGATTCATGTAAAGGTAGTCTAGTGGATTGCATGTAAGGACACAAGACTATTTTATGACTGCACCTGAGTGTGAAAACACCATCTTTGAAATGCTGGTAACTTCAGCACTTCTTTGCCCTCCCTATAATTATCGCCTTTTAAGGCGATAGCGCTAAAGGCCCCGTGTTGCAGGAAATCCGGCGTCGGCGTCGGCGTTGGTGTCGGAATCGGCGCCGGCGTACGCATCGGCGTCCGTGGCAGAGAAATTCATTCCGAACCAGCCCGACCACACAGGTCCTCCGCGTGGCGCAAGGCGTTGGTGAAAAAAAGTGAATTTCTCAAAGTAAAATCTGTCAGAAAAATTGTAAAGTACGACTTAACTACAACCTACAGATATGATAGCGTCGGATTGTAGTTTGAGTGTACGAGAAAACATAATTCTGTTACGAGGAAACTCAAACACAAACCCCTTTTCCAGCATTTCTACATCAACAGCGGCATGCTCAGGTTGGTTACTTGCGAAAACCCCATCTAAATGGCGCTGGTCTCCTCAGCAGCGTAAAACGGTAGCGACGCAGAGGCGAAGGTGGAGAAAAAAAGAAAGCTGCAGTTGCCGGGAAGCCTTACAAGCATTCAGGGATCTTTGAATGCTATCGCGTTCCACGCTTAGAGGTGAAGCTTAAGCGTCCTCCAATTATTTTTTCTTCGTCTCAGGTAGATATGCCGGCACATTTAGCAACAATAATTGTTAAAGGCTTTTACAATCGGTTTGTGAGAGGTAGTGCGTCTTGCGGCCGGTATAGCACAAATCTCACAAGCAGAAACACATACAAAATACACAAAGAATTTTTATGCAGAAAGGAGCTGGTTGGCTGGGCTATTTGGTGTTCTTTGGGCGAACATCACAAAAAGTTGGACATTTTGTTTACAGTCTTTCACACGTCTTTGTTTTGTCGTTGGGCGCAATGACGATGATGGTGACGGCTATACATGTTAATAACGGGAGCGTCGAACGACAGTGGCTGATTTACCTAATAATATGTGGTTTTTGTTGGCGCAAGGGCCGATAAGGCCAAACAAAGAGCTCCATGACATATGGTGATGGGTGCTCCATGTATTATGAATGAAGTGGACATTGAGTTGCAAATGGTAGATGCAACATGGCTGTAAAACAGCCTAAAACAAGTCGCTGTAAATTGAGTAGAATATATGAGTACTAAAACAATGACAATGACTAATGATGTGAGCTATGAACATAAAAGTTTGGTTATGGAGTCATGACATAATAAAACGTATGCAATAGCACTACTGCCTCAAGAGGAAGTCAAGGACTGAGAGGCACGTGCTGTAAAAACATTTTGCACTGCAGCTGTTGCCTGCAAGGCGAGGCTGCTCTACATGTAAATAACCTGGCCAGATGATACCTGCGGTGTTTTTATAGGCTAAAAACTTTAAGACTGTTTTAAAATCAAAGAGCGGCTCATGGTTGAGAAAGAAACTGGGTGAAGAGGGATGTGCTCACGATATGCGCGATAAACATACTTCTTACGTTGGGCTTCTATTTCAGGACACTGGACGAGAACATGGAGGACCGTAACAGTGTCGCCACACCTATCACATGTCGGAGGATCACTGCCAATAAGGAGGTAAGAGTGTGTTCCATAGGCATGTCCTATCCTTAGTATGCAAAGAAGCACTTCCTTGTGTCTGGTTGTTTTCTCTGATATCCATTTTCCTATTCTTGGTTTAATCATATGTCGATTATTTGACACTTCAGTATTCCATTGCCTTTGCCAATATTTCCGCAACTCATGGCGCAGACTTTTGCCCAATTTACCAAAGACTGTTGTGGTGCCTACTCAATTAAGGTCATGCGCGGGTATATTGGTAAACTTTGGGCAAAAAAAGCGCAATCATCAATATTCCAAGTACCAAGTGAAATGTCACCACGCAATCACATGGGTTTAAGTTTCTTTCTGTTTCATTTTGTTTGTACGCATGCTTGAATGTTTTCAAGCTTCCGTCGGGTTTTGAGACTCGCAAGCGGCGCAGTTTTCTCGTGGTCAACGCTTCGGTGAAGTCTGCGTAGAAAGTGTGTTCGCGGACTACCCAGAAGACCGTCTTATTTCTCATGTGTGACAACCGTCGAGGATTTCTGTCGAGCAGATTGATACAAAGTTTGCTGAAATCGCGTGCAAGTATTCCTAGCGCATTCATCGTTGCTGTTGAGATACACACACATTTAGAAACGCACATCTCATTACTGCTCTGAATAAGTAATCGATGGAATTGGCAGTACCTCTGCAGACTGAAGCGTGTACGAGGGCAAAGACAAAACCAACGCCGTTTTAACTCGTGAAAGCGATGCAGCGCACATAACTCGAAGCAGTGTGGAGACGCGCTGACTACGCAGAGGCTATGCGGAAGTAAATATATGCTACCGTGAAAAAAAGTTTGCTGTTCGCACGGCAACTGAGCGTGTGAGCTCGCTCCCCGACCGAGGTGCAATACAGTTGCGCGCCGAGCCCATAATCGAAAGCTGAATCGCATATACGCGTATATACTGACGGGAAGCTTCGTTACGCAAAAACTTTGCCAACGTAGAGACGAGACCATGAATACGAAACTAGGTTACTTTGAGAATCTCGAGGAAGAGCTGTCGACGCACGAGAGGTACGAGGGAAAATATGTGTAAAGTGAGCGACAGACAACACCAGAAAATGCAACATCAGATAACACTAGGCCGTATGTAAGATTGCATGGATCGTGCCAAACGACCTACGATACAACTTGAGTCATCTTTGTAAGCACGAAACGTCCTGTTTTGCGCTTACGACAGCAAGAAAAAATATGGCGAAGCGCTTGGCATATCACGATGTTGTAGACTGCGCAGGTGCTTGATTCTATGAAGCAACACTTCCATCATCGCCGAACGGCGTATAATGGGATACTAGTTTGAATCTTTAGCTACAATGAAAACATTTAGACTGGTACAGCAGCGCGTTTTCAACGCACCCTAAAATGGACGCCTCGGCGCCGGTGCGTTTCATATTTTGATAGCCTTAGAAGCACCTTCAAGACCTCCAAGTTCCAAGCGCGTTGGACCAAGCAATGCGCTATGATATGGTGAGTCGTAAAAACGCAAAAGAATCTGACAGGCAGCCAATATCTATTACTCGCTCCTACGAACACATTGCCTTTATTACCGTTCTCCAGCCAAGTGAAATAAAGCAACGGAACTATATAGGAAAGCTCAACAACAAATATAGATAAAACGATAGTACGATTCTTTTCCCAATACCGGAAGCATGAATGAAGTCCTGGGAAAGTTTTCTTATGTATACCAGTGCATAACACACTGAGGTCGCCTTAAATTTTCACCATCATATATAGAGAATACGAGTTCGCCAGCCTGGGAAAGTTTTCTTATGTATACCAGTGCATAACACACTGAGGTCGCCTTAAATTTTCACCATCATATTAAGAGAATACGAGTTCGCCAGTCAACCGCAGTCGTTCTTTCTATTCTCATATTTAAATAAAACTGAAGATACTTTCAGTTTTACTGGATGAAAGAAAATATATATAAGGCACTGAAATCTCTGAAGATCGTTTCTGTTTCTTAGAACCTATGCGCTGTTAACCACACTGTTCGTCACGGGCTTAATGAAGTATGCGTGCAGTTGAGTAAACACAGTAGTGCACGGCCAGAGGAGATTAATTTCTCATCCAGGTTGCCAAACAGAAGTTTAGTTTCTCAGTTTCGGCTTCTCCGGCCTCCCTCTGCGACATATGGTCTCCTGGCGGCTTAAATTTCATTCCATGATACCAAGCCCAGGCCATGGAGGAAATTTGTCTGGAGGAGAATCCGGCACTCACTTATTCACAACACGAGTCTCCTTTCTGCGAACCGATACACGGAAGCCTTGTGCGGGCAAACAACGTAACTCGTCAGGCAGTGCATCATATGCACCAGACTATGCATATGCACGAAAACGCAACGAACCAAGAGGGCGCGAGGTTTGGTTTGGTATATTCTGCACACCTAGCGAGAGCGGGGAAACAAACATCCTGCCTACGAAGGGTGCACGGTGGCGTCACGTACGTAGGAGTAGATTGGGTCGCTGTCAACCTAATTAGCATGTGAGCGTTGCATTCCACCTGCTCCACTCTCACTCCCTGACGACGCTCGCTTACGTGCTAATCCCCGTTTTGACAGCGAGAGACAAACTTATTTCCGGCCCGCTTTCGTGACAGCGCTCCTCACATCCGACGTATGACAATGCATCTGCGCAGAACGAGCAGCAGAAGAGCAAAGAGCTCAACGAATGTGAACGCTATTTTCTTCTGCGCCTGCCAGCAATGAAGATCCGCACGACTGCGTCGAGAGTTCTGTGAATGTATTCTTGCTTTATATTATTTTTTTCGTCGAAAGTACGCACGTGTGTGAGCTCCGTAAACATGCTGGATGGGTGTTTCATCTACATTTTGATTAATTCAGGGCCAAAGTTTTTGGTATTCTTAATTGTACGAATTTTTCTACGCAAGCCGAGGGCTGATGACAGCGTGTGCGCTGTGTCCTCTCGCCGCTAGTTGGCGTTGAGGCGAGAGACAGCATGAAGGGCAATTCGCTCGCTGCTGCAACCGCGCAGTAAATGTTATTTGAGAACGCTACTCACCAGCAGGGAAGTCACCGAGGCTGTTCGAGCAGCGTAAGAAGTGGCAGGACCTCTTCTTCAACTGACGCTGAGGCATCGTCACTGTTATGGCTTTCTTCCAAGCACTCGTGGGTCATGAGGAGACAGCACAGATGGCTGAGACAGGCATGCAGGAGCAAGAGGGCAAAATAGATGAGGGCGACGGTGCGCTTCCCCTGCAACATCAATCATCGACCCTACGCCGTCACTATTTGGCCGGCAGGCTTGCTTCATTTACTAAAACAGTGATATTTTCACACTGCGCTCGCTGCTGCATTGTTTCTTTGTGATCTTCTTTCCTTTCATGCCCATATTTCGCTCCTTAAATAGCTCCCTTTTATTGTCTACTTTCTTCCCCGCGGATGTGGCCAAGTGAGGCGCTATTCTCCGTTTTTGTTCATTGCGTCAGTTGCGAGATTGACTTTCAGCTCTCCAAGACGTTGGCCAACTTGGCTCACGGGGCCGTATTTGTAGCGATGAAGACAACGATTCTATCGACGGTGGTGGTCGCAATTCAATTTTTAGGATTCCATGTGCGCCACATACGAACTAAAGCGCTGAAGCATGTTAAAGTCTGGCTTTCTTGAATTATCGCTCATCTACGAGGTAATGTCTCAAGCTATTGCTGCTTGAATTTCTATGCGTTGTGTGCCTTGAATACTTCGAGCAAGTTAGTGTATATGACGTTTTAATGCGATTAGCGTTCTTTCGGAACATTACCCACCTTGCAGTATGTTTCTTTGTATCTTGATGTCTTGCATGTCTTTATATACCTTGATATCTTGTAAGTGCTTTATATAGGAATTACAGATTTGTCTAACGTGCATCGAGTAGTCCCTCGCTGCAACCGCTTCAGCTTTAGATTCACCATATTCCTTAAACACTGCCCGATGAACGTGTCCTCTGTATACGTCTGCAAAGTATTAGACGTTACCCATTATGTTTTCAACGTCACTCTAATCGATAACTGAACGATCAGCACAGGACGCACGCAGTATTCCTCGCTGGCATATTTCCGTAATAGTTTGAAAATAGCACGAAGCGTTTGATGCTTAGACGCTTCTCTCTACCGAGCGCCCGGAAAATGGGAAGTAGAGTCAAAGAAAGCTTCGCTTTAGAATATGTTTTTCGGTAGGTGCTAATTACAGTGGTAGCGGGAAAGTACAACGTGGACTCGCCGGTGGCCTTGTTCAGACGTAAGCCTTTTCCACAGTAGCTCTACTAGTTCTTCAACTTGTGTATGCAAACATCCTAGAGGAATGCATGTTTATTGTTCGAGAAAGCACTCGTTCGTCATTGCGTCAGTTCAAAACACTTGACAGATGCTGCACTGATCATTGCTTATCAAACAGAGACAATGAATGAATGCAGGCTTTTTGTATACAGGCCAGTCTGTTCGGAAAGATATATAGTATATACTTATTTTTCTGGCAGCGCGTGAAAGCACGAGTAAGCACTAGGTGGCAGTAAAATAGACCAGCCGCGTGACATACGTACATTGCTTCCTACTCTTCACTCGAATGGCTTTATTGTTCCACACAGCAGTAAAGATCGAAGGGCAGCAGTCGAGTTCCGCTACGGCAGAGGACCAACGCTGTTAGTAAAAGGCTCAGAGGCAGTGGTCATGGTGGGACACGTACAATTCATCACTTGTAAGCGAATGTTCGGCCAACACGTCCACAAAGGTGTCCGTATCTGCAAAAGCATTCAACAGCGGCAAAGCAGCATGCAGCTTCAAGTCGTGGCGTCATATCACCGCCCATTGCTTGAACTTGGTCGCGTTGCTTGCTGCAATGGGGATCGAACTAAACTGGGCGAAAGGAAAGCATAGGCATCGGCCGGTATAATGTAAGAGCTCTATAACGTTGGCTACTCTTTTCTAGCTTCGTCAGTGGTGCAAGCAGCGCTTCACCCTCGTTATCACCCAGACTAACCAGTCGTGAACGGTGTATGATAAAAAAAAAGAAATAGAACCGAGTGAATGAGATCCTTACATTATTATACCTGCACTGGACTATTGAATCAACGAGCTCTACAAGTCAATGCATTCCCCCGCCCAACCAGAAATCACCCCATAGCCCCTACACAATTCTCACCGCAATGTCGCTTCTATGCAGAACCCGGGTCCCTTAGGCATATAGTAGGGGGTTGCAGACTGGCACCACTAAATCCTCCGAACCCTTATCACACCAACGAGCTTTGTGACAGAGCCTTGGCCAGCTCCGACCTCGAGGATCAGCAACGGCTCATCACGAGGGCCCAGAACGCGGCCCAAGCTCAAGTCATTCTGGCATGACGATGCCTCTCCAAAGCTACATTCACATAATGAAGATGTTTATTCTCTCTCTCTCTCTCTCAAGGAAAAGGGCGTACCGGGAAGGGAATGCGTCGTTTACGGCAAGCAGCTCTCAGCGGCCGATTGCAGCGATAATATTAACCCTTTGGTAATAAATTAGCGCAGTTTATGAGGTTGTGCTGCGTCATCCGACTTCTTCGGGGAAGCAGGAAGCCACATAAAAGTGTAGGAAGCAGAAGCGAAAAGCCAAAAGGGAGACCCATTAGAGGAGAAGCCCATTTTCCCTCCGGCGGGAGAAGAGGCCCTGAAAGCAGTAGCGTGAAGGTGTGAGGGAGTTTTCCTGAGACTTTTCAAGCCCAGCGCACGTGTTGCTGCCGTCTCACGTTTATTTTCATATTTATTTTTCTTCTTGGCCTAATCCCGGCAAAATGTGAAATAAACCAACTAAATTGTTTCTTCGCCAAGCGTCAGCACTCTACAGCACGCATAATCATATCTGGCCGGAGAGCGTTGGAGGTTTCCGGACACCGACCTGATAGATCTACCGGGCGACCGAGGAAACTTCCAACCTCAGAAAGCCAACACCCCGGAATGACAGCAAATAAATAAAAGAAATCTTAGCAACGAAAATTCAGATTTTTGGGGCCTTCAAGTAATCACAATTAAAAATTACCACCCTCTATCAGCGCTTGCGCAACATAGGCCCGAATGCCTGAGCTTTTCAATTTCTACCCGTTAAAAACGCTACCGTTAAGCCAAAAACCCTTGTTGCGCAAACTAGATAAAGGACATAAGGCTGACTTCCGCGCCCGGGAAAAGTCGCCACATACGAGGGACCTACATATTTGGAAGAAAGAGCATTTCTAAGCAGCCACCCACTACAACAGTTCTTTCTGTAATGGCACCGCCTTCCTTGGAATGACACGCGCCAGGAAGCAGGGAAAACTTGAAACGGTTGGACTTCTAAATAATGCACGCCCAAGAACGCGCGTGCCGAACTAGAGAACGTTCCGCTCAGCCTCCTGCCATTAAGAGCATTTCTTAGTGCAGGTAATTAATGCATAGTGATGTCCCTTACATCTTTCTAAAGGTATGCTAGCTGTTAAAATACACAGGAGAATATTTTACTTGATGCAGAAAAAGTTAACGTTAGCAAGCAAGAAAAAAAGAACAAGAAAGAAGGCAGAAAGTGGACAGAAGACAACAAAATATAGAGACCACATTAACGCTAATGTAATAGAAGTAATAGAGAGAACCTGTTTTTTGCTGGTAAAACAAATTATTTTATTGGTTCTGCAGAAGGTCTCTAAATAAAAACAAGCCCTGCACAGCCAGCAGCGCACGATGTGGTAAAAATGTGAGGCTTTAGTAAGAGAAAATGTAATCTCAGAACGTTAAAGCTGCTGGCTACGCTTGCAGCAACCTGAAGCAGAGGAGACGCTGAAAAAAAGAAAACAGAGAGGAAATTTTGTTGTAACTTTTGATGCTAAAAAGAGATAGAAAGAAAAAAGAAACCTTAAGAAATTTGCTAGTAAAAAGTTATTGGGAGTAAAACTTTGGCTCCCTTAATGAGCCTTTCTGCTGTTTACGTTTCATTTTCATTCCGTATAGTGCGCCTGCATTCAACTTGACCCTCTGATTTTAACAGCAATTTTGTCTCAAACATTCCCACTCGTATGTATATAAACTGTTATTCCCGGCTAAATTAGTTAGCAGTACACCCCGTGTCCTTATACTGTACTACATCTGTTAAGGTCTGCGAGAAAAAATGTGGCATTACTGGTCTTATTTATCGCAGTTGCCTGCAAGCGCTAGAAGGCATGTAAAACGGGAAGTTAAATATGTAAAAAAATGGGGATATGGTCATGTGAGAGAACAGAAAGCGCACTTTAACGTGGTTTATGCTACACCGGTGGTGATCTCTTTCTTAACAGAGAAGAAATGGGCTTGCGAAAGATGCCTCCAAAAACACGATGCTACATTGAAGCCTAGATGCTTCCTGCTTGGCTATAGTACAGCATTCTCCTGCCCTGCTTGTATGATAACTCTACTGGCTTTCTCCGGTTCTGTATTATTCAACTGTCCATCGGATAACACTACGGCTCTCCTGGCACAAAATACACCACCATTTCTGGCCTTGAAACGGTCAAGTTTTTGTCCTCAGGGTTAACAGCCACTGCGAAAGTAAGAGACCCGAATGGGAAACTTCGAGTTGGAAAGACAATTGAACGAGAAACGCCGAAAACATACTTGCATGTTAAACACTTGGAGGATACAGGCGACGTCCCGCTGCAACTGCCCCGCTTAAATGGCTCAGTATCTTTACGCTCCAGCTCTCTCGTCGTACCTACCTTTTTGCCTTTCCACTAATAAATTCTGCTCTCTCCTTTCTACAATTTATAATTCCTCTTTTGCTTCATTGTTTTCGTTTTCTGCCATGCCCCCTCTGTATTTTTGTTTTGCTTGCTTCAGAAGCGTTTCTAGAATTTCGTAAAACACTGCAAGAAAACGTCCCTGACTTCAGCGAAACAGTTTCGATGATGTCGCAAAACTACGAGGAAGTTAGCAAGTGCGAGTGACAAAATCAACGTTTGTTTGCGTGATGGTCCACTTTTGAAGACTCGATAGCTTAGCTTACATTGTTCCTGATTGTTGAGTCCCTCTCCCACCTGCTACGCGTCGTGCGTTGACATTCAAGCATCCTTGCTGGCACGATTATGTACCAGGTGTTTCTGCGAAGACATTAAGCAATCTTTAAAAGATCGTCTGTGGCAGATTGCACAATTCTTGTCCTTGAGCTGGTCCATTCGAAGAGGCGGATATTACTAACCCGAAAAATCTAGATGCATAATCTACTAATTCCCTAAGAATTACTAATTATCATTTGACGTAATTATCATCAAACTTAAGGTAAACATGTGCTATTGCTCCACTTACATTTTTATGAAAATGACATTTTATCCATTGAAGCACAAACGTAACAGGGACGCCGATGTATTTGGTCGCCCACTTCGGGAAATAATTCTCGAAACTGATGTCATCCCGAAAATTCGTTCTCATTGGAAACCCCTTGGGAACTCACCGGTTACAATTTGTAAGTTGCAATATGTGTCATAAAGCAATTATTTAAAAAAGTTCATTAGTGATTGTTTGTTAATTTGTCGAAATTGCAGTTAGATTTCTCGTGCAAGTAATGTCCGCCTGTTTGAGAAATTCAGCTCAAGGGCTGTAAATGTGCGATTTGCCCAGGTGATTTTCAAAAATTGGTTAACGTCTATGCAGAAACACCTGGTATATATTCCTCTCTTCAATGCTTGATTTTTAGTCCGTACTTTCTTTGAACACACTCGGCGGAAGACGCGCCTGCATGTAACGGAAACTTCCCGAATGTTTCTTTATTTTTTTATTTACACGAAACCTGCAGCGTCCGACTTGGGCATTATTGTAGGAGGGAGGGGGGGGGGGGGGGGTAAATAAGTAACAAAACTAAGTTCAATCAAGAGAGGTAGATGCAAAATATTGTTGGACACAGCATAGGGGATTAGTTTTCAAATCGAAACATGTTTTTACAGCAGATTGGAAAAAGAAGAAGGTACCAGGATGAAAGAGCACGGAAGCCGAGTTCGACGAACAGAAACAAGACGGTGCGCCGAGTCTGGAGAATGAGCACACTGTCTTTTTTTTTTTTCGTGTTCGTCTTTGGCGCTATATTATTACGTTACCATACCAGATGCACCAAGTGTCCCTACTTTTCAAAGAGGAAGTTGGGCGCAGTGCCGACATGTTCTGATCATCAATTCACTCTTTTAGTGTACGAAAAAAAAAACATATTTGAAAACATTATTACGGCATTCAGGACACCTTCAGAACTTACCACCAGATTGTGAATCTGAAAAGCACAAGCCTTGACTTTTTACTCTCAAACACTGTTTACGGAGTGTTCTCAAGCGGGCTATACACTCCTCGACCTAGACGTTGATTTTATTCCGAGCCTGTTTTCGTTTTCCTACCTCGTTCTCAATGGTTATGGTTTTGTTTTCTTCGATATCTGCTTCTGGCGGCTGGCGATAATCCAACATTTGTTTTGTTTTTTAATTTATACCGATGTTATTTTTTTTTCTTTTGAAAAAGCTTAGTCAGAATAAAATGCTTTCACCGAGCGTGTCAAAAATGCAAAGATGACGTTTTCGAAAAACTTTCTTTTTTAAACCTCGAGTGCAGTACTCGTCATTTCGCACCATGCAGTCGAGCTTCCCTGACTCCTGCTTAATTCCCATCCGCAGAACATGCTTCCCCGTCGCTCTTTTGGTTTCGCTTTTTGAAACAGTGTTAGTTAAGTTGAGTCTGAACGTCATCAGTCATTTATTTTCGACAAAGTTTAATAAATTTTTCAGTCATAATTCATTTATTACGGAATGGGTGTTTCCTTATCTGTCGAAAATGTCGTACGCGGTTTAGTTCGGTGCACTACTCTCATTCTCTCTCTCTTCATCACCCTGTCTACTCCCCCATCGTGCAGGGTAGCCAAAAAGAATGACGTATAATTAACGTGCGTGCCTTTCTACACATCCTTTGTCTCTCTATCAACTTCTTTTTCTGCTTCTCAACTTCCAATGGCACCTATTGTTGCATAGTTGCGGCACACGTGCCGTGTATGCCGAATACGACAGCACTCAGTTGGAAGGTTGGAACATTAATGTTTATTGCTTCCGCCAGGGAACGTATATATACGAAAATGAAAGGGGGAAGGGAGGGCAAGGGAAACGATAGTAGAAGAAACCGCACGCGCCGCCAGCGCTTGCGAGGCAGCTTGATTGTGACTGACGTCACTTTACAACATCTCTCTTCCCTTAATACTGGAGTCGCTGTACTGGTTTTCTTTGACGTGTAGAGCGCCGCAAAGCTTGGGGTGGGCTGTCGGGTTCATCCGTGGCAGCGTTGCTCGCTGCGAGTTCCGGTTGGATTTCATGCTCTGGTTCGGGTATGCCCCCTTGTTCAGCTGACGGTCTCGGCGATTGTGGGTAGTCACTAGGAGTACCTGTTCTTGATGCTTGATTTCCCGCTTCTTGATCTGTACCAAGCGGTGGCGGCGAATTTTCCCGCTTCCGCACCTGGTCAATATGTCGTCGTACTGATCCGGCCGGCATTCGTATGGCAACCATCCGAGAACCTATTTTGGACTGTACAATTCCTGGCGCCCATTTCTCTCCCGTTCCGAAGTTGCGGGCGTACACGTCAGCTTCAGGTGATGACAGTTGCCAATCGTCTGGTTCGTTGGCTGGCCCTGCGTGTACAGGAGGAAAACATGTATCTAACCGGGATCGAATTTGATATCCGAAGAGCAGCTCTGACGGTGATTTTCCTGAGTGGTTAGGTGTCCTCCTGTAGTTGAAAAGCAGCCTGTTCAGCTTATCATCCAACCGCCCCTCACCAATCTTCTTGAGGCCGTCCATAATTGTTCTGACTGCCTCTTCTGCTAGACCGTTTGACTGGGGGTGATATACGGCTGTGCGCAGATGCGTTATGTTGTTCTTCTTGACAAAAGTAGCGAACTCGTCACCGGTAAACTGCGCTCCATTATCCGAGACGATGGCTCGCGGCACGCCAAATCTGCAGAAGATACCGCGCAGGCAGTTGATAGTGCACGAAGCGTTGGCTTGTCGGAGTGGCACAGCTTCAATCCACTTGTTGTATGCATCCACGATAACGAGTATCATGTTCCCTGAAATAGGACCAGCAAAATCGATATGAACCCTTGCCCATTTTTCATCAGTAAAGGGCCAGCTCTTTGGCGTTGCTGTAGCCGGCATGGGCAGGTTTTGAACACAGTTCTGACATGATGCTGCCACTCTTTCTATGTCGTGATCTAAACCTGGCCACCAGAATGACGATCTGGCGACCGCCTTCATAGCGGACGATCCTTGGTGCGTCTCATGCAAAAGGTATAAGACGCGACGTAGCGCCTCCGTCGGAACAACTACTCGACGGCCCTAGTACAACAACCCGTGAGCCAGAGACAGCTCCAATTTCTTGTCAAAAAATGGTGCGATATTCGTGTTGAGGCTTTTTGCGCAGGAGGGCCAACCGTTCTTAGTGAATCGCATAACTTGACTCAGAGAAGGGTCATCTGCAGTCAACTGCCTTAGCTCCTCAACCGACACAGTTCCCTCGTCGAACCCAGCCAAGGCTAGCAGATAGTCTGGTGGATCTCTTTCTGGTAGTTTCGGCTCAGATGTACGTTGCGGCAGTCTACTAAGAGCGTCAGCGTTGAGGAGTTGCTTACCAGAACAGTATTGAAGCTGATAGCGGAATCCTCCCAGGTACAGTGCCCAGCGCTGTATTCTAGCGGCTGCCAATGCAGGAGTTGGTCGGTCCGCCTTCAACAGGCCCAGGAGCGGCTGGTGGTCGGTGACCAACACGAATTCTCGGCCTATGAGGTAATCACGAAATTTGGACACTCCAAATACAAGAGCAAGGGCTTCTCTCTCAAGCTGAGAGTAGTTCTTCTCAGCCCTGGTTAACGTTCTAGAACGGAAACCAACGGGTTTATTGGTCTTTCCGAATGTATGGAAAAGCACGGCACCTATTCCGTCCTGTGAGGCGTCACACTCTAGCTTGAGGGGTTTCTCGGGATCATAGTGAGCCAGCACTGCCGCTTCCCGAAGGCATTGTTTTGCATCACTAAATGCTGTTTCTTGCGCATGTCCCCAGAACCAACGCGTGTTGTTCTCCAATAACTTGTACAGCGGTGCAAGTAAGGAAGACATGTTAGGCACGAACTTCGAATAAAACGTAATCATGCCCAGAAACGACCGCAGCTGCTGAACATTTTGGGGGTTGGGGGCTTGCGCGATTGCTTCAACATGCTTCTCGATTGGATGCAGACCTTCACGATCGATTTTATGACCCAGATACGTCACTGCCTCTTGACGAAAGCTACATTTCTCAAGTCTGAGCTTCACTCCGTGCTCACCAAAACGCTGCAGTACTTCTCGTAACTTGCCGGCGCTGCCATGCTTTTCCGATACCAAAACGTCGTCGAGGTAAGCTTGAACACCTGTCAAACCCTGCAGAACTGTTTCTATCTTCCGCTGGAAAATAGCAGGCGCAGAAGCTATGCCGAACGGCAGTCGGTTGTAACAGAACAAACCACGGTGTGTATTAATTACGCACAACTTCCTTGTGTCCTCGTAGAAAGAGTGGCAGCATCATGTCAGAACTGTGTTCAAAACCTGCCCATGCCGGCTACAGCAACGCCAAAGAGCTGGCCCGTTACTGATGAAAAATGGGCAAGGGTTCATATCGATTTTGCTGGTCCTATTTCAGGGAACATGATACTCGTTATCGTGGATGCATACAGCAAGTGGATTGAAGCTGTGCCACTCCGACAAGCCAACGCTTCGTGCACTATCAACTGCCTGGCTTACTTCATCCTTCACTTCGAGGGTTCTACCTGGCCTCGTCGCCACTGTTGCATAGTTGCGGCACACGTGCCGTGTATGCCGAATACGACAGCACTCAGTTGGAAGGTTGGAACATGAATGTTTATTGCTTCCGCCAGGGAACGTATATATACGAAAATGAAAGGGGGAAGGGAGGGCAATGAAAACGACAGTAGAAGAAACCGCACGCGCCGCCAGCGCTTGCGAGGCAGTTTGATTGTGACTGACGTCACTTTACAACACCTATAATTGACACTTCTTCCCCCCGAGGTACAATATGTTACAAAAATATTCTGCCGCCGAATGATTTCTTTGCACCTAAAAATGCATGGCTGACTCCAAACCTATTACGGAATGCGGACCTCCTACCGTATGCTTACGACGTCCTACCCAGCACGAGTACCATGCTGTTTTAATTCAGTGCAGTATTTTAAACTATGTGCCACTAAGCGTGGTTTGATCTAAACCTATAACGAAATAAGTGCGCCCTTCTACCTAGCTTATGATTATCAGTGATGTGCTATTTTCGTTCTGTGCGGTAGAATTAAAGCTACATTCAGACGATGGGACCCACATGTATTTTGTTCCGGAGATAAATGTGACGTGGTTAAGCTGCAGCCAATCTCGCCACGAGCAACCACCGGCACCCATCTGTGCAACGTGATTCGGTAGCACTGAGCAACATGACGCTCATGCTCGGAAGGAATTAGTACTTCAATCCTCCAATTCGTCGTGTGCATCCAGCTTAAGTTTTTTTTTTTTTTTTTTTTTTTTTTTTTTTTTTTTTTTTTTTTTTTTTTTTTTTTTTTCAAGCGTTTGATAAACTTCCAGCCAGTCGTTGCGTTTTGATTACCCGCCGGGGTAGCTCAGTCAGCTAAGGCGTTGCGCTGCTGAGCACGAGGTCGCGGGATCGAATCCCGGCCCCGGCGGCCGCATTTCGATGGAGGCGAAATGCAAAAACGCCCGTGTGCTTGCGTTGTAGTGCACGTTAAAGAACCCCAGGTGGTCAAAATTAATCCGGAGCCCTCCACTACGGCGTGCCTCATAATCAGAACTGGTTTTGGCACGTAAAACCCCAGAAAGAAAGAAGAAGAAAGAAAGCGTTTTGATTCAAATTGCATTATCTTCTAACTTTTTTGCCTTGGTGCTACTGCGGTACGCAAACGACGAAAAGAATGTGTGCGAAGCACATTAACGTTGAATACCACGGGGCTATTTAAATGTTTCTTTTTTTTTCCCTCGAGGCGTCCGAACATTTCTCTTCTTTAGCGGAATGCGTGCGGTATCCAGCAGGCAGTTAGTTTGGGAAGTGACTGTCGGAATCGGGCGCTTAGACTAAAAATAAAGCATAAGAGAGACAAGGCTAGCGCATCTAGCCAAAAGATGGAATGCGACAAGAGTTTGAGAATTGCTCGGGCGAATCCTGGCTACGACCACGGGAAAGAATTTCAGGGAACTCCCTGATGGCGGTCGATTCAGCAACGAAAGAATATTTGAATTTCTCTCTTCCTTTCGCATATTTCATTTGCATTTCAAAGATGAAACGGACCGGCGGAAAGAAAGGAATGAGAGTGAACTGGTTCGCATACGCTTGAGCGAGAAACACTATGAAGTTATGATATCACCCCTTCTGGGGCTCCAGTGAAACATTTCATAGCATCAGTAATCGTTTGCGAATCCAGCGGAACGAAACAGGGCGCGTAGCACGCCGTACGGTGCAATGTCGATGTTGCTATTCCCGCAGGTTCACGGGTGGCAGCAGCGATGGTGCTGTTCGCTGCGCTATACTTCCAGTTTCTTTTCTACAGCGTGATCACCATCCTCTCTTTAATGCAAAATATCGTTGGGCTTAATCCCGAAGTAGTTTCTTTCTTGTTTTTTTTTGTATGGTGAGCCGGATACTATCATCTAATTTTGAGTAAGTAAGGCGAGTCTATGCAAATCCATTATGCTAATGAAGCAACACTTTAGGACATAAAACCTGTGGACGTAATGTCGGCTCGTATGCGCACCGACATCTTGATGGGATAGCACTTGATATTCCACCATTCTCTGATTTCTGACATTTGATCTTAATCTTGTATGTGCAACAGATTGCTCCGGGGTATACAGCAAGAAATTTTGACCACTTAAGTAGAGTCAGGGAGTGCCTCTCCGTTAACCGTAATCAACCATTAAATGTAGGCATAAAACCTGTACCGTGTAGTATTTGATCGTATGTATATCTAAAGCTTACAATTCCTCTTCATAGAATAGCACATGGTATTCAACTTTTGAGATTTTTCCTTTAAATCTTATATTTTGGCTACTCTATTGTTGGGGCACTGAATACGTGGCCAATCTCTGTCAGTCCTCTAGAATTTGTGTTTTCCACAGTGACACAAGGGGGCATAGGGTGCTTAAACCCTTTGTTGGTCACTTGGACATATATGTCCCACCTGCAACCACAAGCGAAAGCTTCCCCAAATGCTCACCGGGACATACGTAGCCCCACAGAAACAGGTAGCGCCATCTCTTAGAAGATGAAGCAAATATAATTTTAAGTTTTTTTTGAATTGGTAAGGGGCGCTAATAGTTCGAGTTGTTTCGCTTTTTCTTGTGTTTTTCGGCTGTCGTCGCTCTTCAAGCGCGTGAATTTCCTTGCTCGTGCGCCACGAATAAGTTGACCGGTAAGTGCAAAAATTTTTTCTTGCACTCCAGTGATGCAGTCAGATCAATTGTAGACAGCTTTGGCATGAGAGTGAGCCATTGTTTTCAGCTGCCTGCAAATACGCTGAACGTAGTGGTTGATGACGTCCAGCACTACTACTGAAACGGCATGACATACGTGTTGTTTCGGGTGATACTGTGCAGAAAGCTCATCAATGGGAGGAGCTTTCGCAAGGGCCGGCGCAGTGTAGTATATCACAAGAGCGGAAGCAAGAACTCCTCAATTACGACAACGGTGCAGACAGAGGTTCGGTTCAACGGGAAAGGACACTACCAGTGCACCACCGCTACGCGCAAAAGGTGCCAATGGTGCTCAAAAACTTCGCAGGATATATGCACAAAGCTTGTGTGTAAAGCCTGCCAAGTGCTTCTATGTATTGCATGCTTTGAACCTTCCATAAGAAGCCGTCATCACCTCAGAGTCTGAAAGGATGAAGCCCAAGGTGTACACAGGGACAACGTGTGTCCCACCTTCGCCCATGTCCTCAAGTTATCTGTGGGACAGGTGTGGTCCCGCAGATTTTTCAGATAATATTCTTGTACAAGAAATAATATTTTTTGCTGTTCTTCCATGTGGTACAGTTCAATTGGGAAAAGGTATAGCTGAAACCGTGAGTAGATTTCTCGCGCCTGACAAAGGGTTAAATACAGTTCGATGCACGTGGCCCCTATACCTCGCATCACCACTCTTCCCTTGACAAGCTCCACATATCGACATCCCTTACTCGACATCTCATATACTTAGGGTCCTTCGTTTTCGGGTTTTAACTATTTGGCTCTTCCCACAACTTTGCGGTCTATACGTTTCTGGCCGTTTATGGCCAACGTCGGACACGATATTTCAGTAGGTGCCACTGGGATAGAAACAAATCAGTAAATAAATAAGTAAAAGTGTTTGATGGTCACTTTCTAACCCATAGCACAGAAAGCCCGATGCTCTAACCATCAGACCATAAATTAATGCCTGAGAATAGTAAGCATTTCCTTCGTGAAAGTCAACGCTTGGTCGCGTTAGGCGCGACCAGAGGCGCTAGGCGCGTTGGGCGCGTCACACAGAAACAATTTTAATTTAAGCAAGAAGGGTTCTCAACATTGGCAATTTATGTAAACATATGGAAAAAAAGATCGAAACTATGAAAGGAAAGAGAACCATATGGTTTATTAAAGATATATACAGAGGGTGAAAGACAAAACCCACGGTACGGGTTAAGTAGAACCAGGTGGTGGTTGGGCACATGTGAGGAGAAAAAAAATAATAAAAAGCTTGTTGCGGAGAAGCTAATTGGTGATCGAACGCAACACCAGAGCGCCAGTGTGTTCCGATCAATGACGCGAGCATAATGGTAGAGTCCTGCACGGTACGTACGACCAGAGAGACCGGTCTCGGAACACGCGAGGTGGCAAATCAGCCACGCCTACCGATGACAACAGTTTCTCCCCTTACTTGCTCTCTTTTCCTTTCGTCTCCCTTCCTCAGTTAGAACGAGATGTTTATTTTCTTTCTTTTCAAACACCTGCCCAATTCCTCCTTTCCGCTTACCTTTCCGTTGATACTTTCCTTGCTACCCTTGTTTGCCGTCAGAACCACGACGTTTCTTGGCGAGGATTATGGCAAAGCAGATGGTAGGAAAGATGAAATCAAAAGAAACCACACGCGGCTTTTATAGAAGCGGGGCTTCCAGTGGCACCGGACGTTCCTTAAACGAACCTTCCTTGTGCACGTCACGCATAGTTACATTAAGGAAGGTGGAAGATATAGGACATAATAATGATAGGTGCGGAAGAGTACGCATATTTGGATTGGTTGGTTTATGACTTGAGCAGAAACAGCGCAAATGAACAAGACGTACGAAAGGGACAGATGACGTTTCTGACTAACAACCAAACGTTCATTCCTTCAAGCAGCATATAGTATAGTGTGCCGTTTTGAAATAAAAACTGAAAATGCGAAAAGGGATCACGCACACAGGTGATATGGAAAGAAATCGCTCCGATAGAAAGAATGTCTGCTTTGGAAGGACGGCAATGAAGGGGTAGCTTACGCACTACGTCACCACTTTCTTGGTTGTTGAAGGCTTCGGATATCAGTCGCGTGCGCTCGTTATCACGTTCTCACTAGATATCACGCAATGTCCCTCTCCACTTGGGCTCAATGAATGTCTCGCAGTATAGTAAGTTCTATTTCAGCAACAGCGAACGCTAACGGAGGAACATGAGCACAGCCTATTATAACGCGGATAACAATTAAATTGTGATGAGCGGATTGATTTATTCCGCCCCCTCTTCTCGCATTCACATATAGAAGGTGTAATTACTGCCAGCGCGAGTTTATGGTCAAGCGTGTGCGCTGAATAAAAAAGCGTGCAAGAGGCATTTCTGACAAGATGAACATATAAGCTGAGTATTCGGCGTCCAGAAGAATTACACTCAATGTCGTGTGTCTCCATGATCCAGCGTGCGTGTGCATGCGTGCTTGTTGTTCCTGTGAGATAAAGTATGTGGGTGATCGTAAAAAGCCATTCAATATGCTTCGCTTTCCGACAGTACTGCAGCTTGTGGCGCTTTGATGACCTAGCTGTGTCCTCTTACCCGTTCCCGAGCCGATAGCATATAATATACAATGACTGTGAACCAGTGAACCACACGGTATCTTTGCAGAAGCTGCAGGCATCCAAAACAATAGATTTATCAGATTCGTCGTATTCGTCAACAAAATGTGCCTCGCGACCGCTGAAATTGCCGTATATGTAAGACAAAGCCAGAGAGGGCACAACAATTCCTGCAAGCATTTTTTTTTTCAGGGCGTGCTTGGTCATACTCCTCTCAGTGCCTCCCTCCTCTTCCCCCCAATACACAGTAAAAGCGAAAGCGACGCTCACGTCTGTTTGGCGGAAACGCCCGAGAAAGCCGCATTTTGACGTGATCGTAAATATTTTCTTTAGTATCCTTGCTATACCAGTGCCAACGCGCCACGCTTCTCTCTAATAAAGATTTATGAGTACACCAAGCCGTATAATGTCAAATCTGCTGCAATCTAAATGGACTGGGTTTAATCTTCAAAGAAACGCAGAGGTCAGTGCGCTGCAAGGTTTCGCATTAACGATAAGTGCTTCGGATATCGCAGTTAATCGACAATACTTGCGAAATTCACGATGACGCAAACCAAAGCTTGGCTGCGTCAGATTACTCTAACAAAAACGGACGTTTTTTTTTTTTCGTAATAGCGAATTGGGCAAGAAGTAAACCGTCCCTAGCACACTATAGAGCAGATCTGCGCCTTTTTATATTGTAAAAGTACGCGAATTTCAGTCTCTTGGGAGATGGCACAAATTGCGATTACAGATACTACGTGATAATTTTTTTGTTTTGTTTTGATCATACCATCGCTCTTTTTTTTTTTTTGTCACCCAGTTAGAAGCCTAGCGCAAAAAAAAGGGGGGAAGAGAACGACAAAAGTAACCGCCACATTCTCGTCTGTAACGCTCGTTCGCAGTTTAGCACAGAATACGCAAGAAGGCTGATTCTACGAGCAGACAGGTAGGAGCGTTGCTTAACAAATTTCGAAATCCCGAAATCGTCTCGGCATCCCTCGGGGCTCAAGCATTTGCTGCCGTGAATTTAAATTTGCTGCAACCAGGGTTGAAAATTAATAGCGCGATCAAAAGTGAAGGGAGCAGTGTGAAAGGCGCGAGAGAACGAGCTTAATGAAAGTGCGCCCAAGGTCCGCATGCAGTGACGACTTTCTTGATAATCAGAAGCTGCAGCTTTTGAAAGCATGCCAGTGACTTATGGTGCTACATAACTTTTTTTTTTAATTTCAACAAAACATACGTTAACACTTAGCATAAACAATGTATTTCTCGCTTCACTGGAAAATGACCAATAAGCTGCCCGGGTCTAGTGAGATTTCCCGAAGACAATTATGGTGCCACGACAGGCAATGCTGAGCCTCATGAATAGATCCGTGGCTCATACCATCGTTGATGTGACATTATGACAGGCATTTTCTTTTGTTCGCTCTCCTTTTCTTTCTTCTTTCGTTCTGGGGTTTTTACGTGCCAAAACCAGTTCTGATTATGAGGCACGCCGTAGTGGAGGGCTCCGGATTAATTTCGGCCATCTGGGGTTCTTTAACGTGCACTACAACGCAAGCACACGGGCGTTTTTGCATTTCGCCTCCATCGAAATGCGGCCGACGGGGCCGGGATTCGATCCCGCGACCTCGTGCTCAGCAGCGCAACGCCTTAGCTGACTGAGCCACCCCGGCGGGTTGTTCGCTCTCCATATTGCACAATGAAAGTCTAACGGATGACTACATTGGCGGTACGTCCGAAATTGGAATATTGTCTTGAGAAGGAAAAATTGAGAGCTGTCATCTTCCTCAAATACCGCACGCTTTCCACGTAGACAACTTCTCCAGCACCTCTTCCATAACTTTAACAAGTAATAGAGGCGACACGCTGTGACTGCAGCGAGCCATAATTTCTAAATTAAAACTGAGGAAGACAATGTATCTTCTGTTTTGTTAGAGCCGCGAAAATCTTTGGGTGGATAGAAGTAAACAACGCAATGGTGCATAGAGGGTAGGTGTATTCATCTACAGAACAGTGACCGGTGGGCCACCCGTCTCATTTCTAATCTCTTAATTGGCCCCTCAATGCCTAAATTCCCAGGTAAGTGTCACTAAACAGTTAGCTTTTCTTTTTACATGCGATTCGCATTTAAAGTGATACGAACATTTGCAACAGTTAAAACTGAAATGCTTGTAGCAGAATCCTTGGAAATTTTATAAGGCAACAGTGCAGGAAATGGGATCACGTGAGTGGCAAACACACAAGTAGCATCGAATTCCAGGTGATCTTGTTGAAACCAGGTGATCCGTTTTTAAGCATTCACAACCTATAGTCCAAGCCACTGCGCAAGTGTAAAATGCTATAGATAGTGTAACGTTTTTTTTTTTTCCTGCCTCTTATCAAGCATGATAAATAAGATTGAGTAAGGCTCGGACAGATTTACCAGAGCAGAAGGCCCTTGAAAATCTGAAGTGATGAAACCGAATGCCGATAACATCTTGGACTATTGGTTGTGAATGCGACAAAACGAATCACCTAGTGTCAATAAAGTCAGTTGAAAGTCAGCGCTGTGTGTTTGTTTTCCGCTCACCTTCTCCGGTCTTTAGCACTATTTTGTTCAAAAACGTTGCCTCACCACTAGCTCAGATTCAGGCCTTTGCGTCTGGAATTTTTTTTTCTGACAATGCATTTTGTTGAAATGCCACTTCAATAATCTCCACCTACAACCAGGCGTACGGAATATGGGGATTTTGGCATAGGCTACTCAAAATACTGGAAAGCTATAGCTATGTTTCTGACGTCATGGACATTTGGTTATTTTCTTTGAAATGTTTTAAAAATTTACGTGACGTTCATTTGAACAGGGTCACGTCGGAAACAAATCTTCACTTTACACCAACAGAGGGCCATAAAATATATGCTACTTCATTATCTGACAAGAAATAAGAAACGGAAACTGAGTTGAAACAATTTCTTTTACTTTTTAACACGAAAGTGTTTTATGCCGGGGTCCACCAAGACTTCACTGACGTATTTCCGTCACGGAAATACGTCAGCTTACAATGTACACGAACATAATACAAAGAAAGAAACCAGAAGAAAAAGTTCCACAAACATGCAAAATTTGGAAATCGAACCCACGACCTCTCGGTCCGCGACGATAGATCGCCGAGCGTTTAACCCATTGCGCCACAAACGCATTTGCAGAGAGCTACACAGACGCGCCTTATATATCTAACACTCCTCCGTGTACCCGCGTTCTTGCTCGGGGCGGTGCCGCCGCCTACGAGCAGAAAAGAGAAGTACTGCATTATGACACTAACGCGCACCGACAGTGAACGCTTCGGTGGTCTCAGCACTACGACGCCTCGATGCCAGCATTCGAAGGGACGCTGGCATCAAGAAGCACTACCAACGCCACCTAGGTGGCGCTCACCGTACTCAGCACAGCGGAGCGTGGCCTCCGCAATTAGCTCTGAAAATGTTTCTGAAGTTGATCGCGGAGGCTGCAATTACGACGCGCTGTACGCGCTGATTTGACTCGGTGACGATTCAGTTACGTGCTTTGTCTTGCGCGTTGTATTAGTGTGTCAGTTACGTGCTTCGTCTTTCGCGTTGTGCTAGCGTGTGCAGCGTAGTGCAGCTTCCATATGCACGACGGTTGCTCATGGTCATCGACGTTGGTAGTCGTGATGGAGGAGACGTGCCACCAGGCGTCAGCGTGGGTGCATCAACGCCTAAGGGCGCTTTAGCCACAAAACACCAATAGACATTATATATCAATGTGCAATAAACATTACACTACTTCTGTGAAGACACGTTTCACTTTCGTGTTCTATACCGATTCCTATATAAGAGGGATCAACCACATTTTTTCTTTTTGCTTGTGTTGCCACATGATATAATGTGGGAATGAAAGTATATGTAAGCATGGAGGCCCGTTTCATGCAGATATTGCAACAGCGACTTATGAATCATATTGTGAGCCATTGCTCATAGTCGTCAGGTTGGCCAGTTCCTGACTTCGCATTCCTTAGTACATTTTCGCTGACTGCATACCTTCGTCCCAGGGCATGTCCCAAGTAGATGACGGGCATCCGCTGCAGACGCAGGAACAGAGGACTTCGAACACTAGGGAATTGCCTGTATACGGCTGACCCCCGGTACTACTTATGGCTGCTGTAAGGGCCGCCATCGCCCGAAGTCTCTGAAGCCGGACATCCTCCACCGGAGAAATATCGTGGCGAAGGAAGCAGACACGCAGGGCAAGGTTTGAACCAATGTTTGTACATCAATTGTAATGCCGTTGGCAACAAACAGAAATATTCTGGGATCTACATACCAAAAAAAAGACACTACAGAACTGGAAAAAGTGCAGAAACGTGCAATGCGTTTCATCTACAACAAATTTCGAAGTACTCACTCTCCATCTGCTCTAAAGGACAGATAACCAAATTCAGCCCCTCCACATAAGGCGAAAAATTACTCGATTAAGCTTTCTTCATTCACTTCTTCATAGGAAATTTGGAATTTCGCCAGACCCTTTCATCACGCCCTCAGTTACACGGAAAACCCACCACAAACATAATTTCACCTTAGCCCCTTACTTTGCTCGTTCAAACCAATATTCATATTTCCCGCAAACAATCACGGAATGGAATTCATTACCAGAAGATGTGTTTCAAAATGAAAAATTTGTAAATGCCATTGCCAACATTGTATAAATGTGTCCTATTAATGTTTTCCATATTCTCCCTGTCTGCTGTTAGTGACCAACCCTGTATTTTATTGACTTACAGTACTGTTTCTTGGCGTTCCGAATATTCTGTTTTATTTTCGCCCATCCTGCTTGGACCAATGAGGTCTGCAGTATCATTTAAATAAATAAATAAGTTCTTTTTCGGGGTCTTATCATTTTTCTTGGTGTAGTAATATTCAAAGGGGCCACTGCTCGCTCCCCGGGGAGATTTTCCACGCGAATGAGATTTGTAGGGTGTCTTCGACAAATGTCGTCTTCAGTGGCGCGCCACGAAAAAGTGCGGCAGATTTGCTGCGGTAAATGCCACACCACCTTCTCCAGCTATGTACCGTCAGGCTCCGAATGCTGGTACTTTATACATTTAGGGTGCGAATTTATTCGTTTCCTCGCTGCCGATGCCTTTATATTAGTAATGCCTTGGAGAAACGTTACATGCTCCAGTTTGTCTTGGCAGACAGGCTCCTATTTCTGACACATGTCACGTGCATTCGACCTGAAACGCAAACATGACGACTCAAGATAATACATGCTGTGGCGGCACCGTCTGCTGGACAAAATGTGTGCAAGCGCTACAACGATTGGAAGACCAAATGCATTCATTACTATGAGAAGGCGAGATAAGACGCTTCTTATTTTCCCAGAAGGACACCGGAACATTACTGTTTCTACCGCGTATCTATTGCTCTTCTTGGAACCCACGTCGCGGAAAAGTAATCAGTGGTTTTGTCAAGGCCATCTATATATACCTTGTAAGCTTTGCGCGAGGCTGACGTATTGCTTGTGTGAGTCACGGGAGTTTTGATGAAGCGTAAAAGCGAGAACCACGTCTCGTTGTGTACACATGCCATGAGCTTCCATACATCTCGTTTCTTGAGGAAACGTCGAAATGGCTTAACATGAAGTTAGCCAGTGAAAGACAAAGTGATAGTTACTGTCAGCGACGATGATGTGTACGTGTCGACTGTATTAAATGGACGCTAACGGTTGAGACACCCAGCGAATCCATTGCATGAAAGCAGGGCTTGCTTGTCCGCATTTGCGGCGACAATCCCTCGACTGTAGTCCCCGCTGAGCGGATCATGTCGTCTCTTCCCACGGCGACGTTTGTGGGCGGCCACCTGTCGTGGCCGGCCAAACACTGGCAGCGGTCACTCGGTTCCAAGCACGCGACGGACACCATTAGCAGCCCGCTCGGCCTGGTAATTGAAAGCGATCTGCTTTCATTCTTTTTTTTTTACGCTACTGCCAACAGTATCATTGTGTATTCGCGTTCTTTCATTCATATTCTTTGTTACGTCGCGGAAGAATCACGAGCAACGTCATGCATGCCTTACACACGCTCACTGCGCCTGCTAAGCCAGTTGGTTGTTGGCTACCTCATCCGTGAACGACGTTTCGTTCCGTTCGGAATGGACTAGTATTGCGATGAAGCAGTCCGGAATGGTCCGACAGCCTGGACACGTGGCATCAAGCACACTGTCAATGTTTTTATCCGAAAAAAAAGGTTTTCAGTTGTTCCGGTAAAGTTCAACGCAATGACGTTCACGCTATTGCGTGTTTATTATCTATCGCAAGAAAAATAGGCCTATGAGGGTTACTCCTGTGAAATGAACCGAAGTATTTTTTTAAAGGTGGCGTGGTGCTCAGACACGAGGCATACCGCCTAGCACAGCCATGTCGAGCCACACTCAAAGGAGAATGTGGATTTTCTGATCAGGTTGGAAAAGAAAATGGGGAAAGTATAGACCGAGAAATAAAAAGAGACAATGAAATGGATAACCAAAAATGTTGAGAGTATTTTTCCAGCACGTAAAAGTACGCTTCTTAGCGACGCTGTAAGTGCTTGTGAGCGATTAAGTACTCCATCCGGGTATTTATTAGCGTAGCTGTTAGCGATCGCTTACCTCGAAAGACGGAACGAAGCAAGAAATCAAAGCCAGTCGTGTTTGGCGGCGGTCGATAGAATCTGGGGTGCTCTCTTTTCTTGCGATAAGAGGTAAGTGGGGAACCCAGTGAGACCATTACTGTAACGACCTTTTGGCAGGAGGTGCTCCATCCACCACAGCCACAGAGTCAAGCCGGTGGAGAACCGGCGCTGCCAAAGCTAGAACCGACAGAGTGCAGACATTCAATAAATGGAGAAACTTGTAAAGACAATAAAGCAAAGATAAAAGAGAGAAAACTAGAATTGTAAAATTGGTTGGTCAGATATACAGCCAGCCAGAGTTGTGAGGATTATTCAAGAGCTGATACGACCGGACCGCTGTTAAGAACCGTTAGCGCCAACTGGCGTGGTAATATCACCCAGAAGGTGATATTACGATCTCTTTGCCCTGTAAACAACCTTTCAGTTCGGCGAAGCTCAACTGAAACATCACTCTTTTCCGTATTTGCACTTTGCCGGTTCACTTCTTAATTTCTGTTCCGCAGACATATTTTGTTTGTATATACAGCATAAGAAAAAAGAGAATCAGTGAAGAATAGAAGGCTGGAAGATGTAAGGAAGGCACGCTGACTGCGCAACCGACAGAACAAGAAGAGCATTGCCATGTTTACATGCTTAGCAGTACCTGCCTCTAATTTGCCGACAAGATGCGGCAATGGCACCATTGCCTGCGTCTTTATGCTGATAGCAAAGAAAATTAGATACATTGTAATCCAAATTGATCCACTGATTGACCAAGATTGAAACGATGCGTATTTTTTCGTGCAATAAAGAAGTTGTGAAAGAACTTGTGACTCCCAAGGGCACTGAATGGATCCGCGATGTTTGTGTCCACTAATGAACATTAGGGTCTTATACATAACATGAAGACAGCCGAATGAAAAGTCATTACTCATTCATTAAAGTTGCTACAAACCACAGACAATAATATAGTTATTCACGTTGTAGTTCGCAGCACGGAAGGTGGACGAGTATACAGCTGAAGATCCAGAATTAAAGACGCTGGGCCGCATAATTAGTCAAATTTCACTTCTACAATGTCAACTCTAGTGCGAGCGTGGAGCTTACATAGAAGAGAGTGCTCGTGAGATTCATGTCAAAAGTAAACGTTATTAGAAGATTCCACTTCTCCTGATCCGATATACCAGTCTCAAACTGCTGATAGCTTACTTTGAACAATGTAAAAAAAGCGGCGAGAAAAAATTCACTGCCCTTGCTCGTGGTGTAAATCAGTTTCTTATTGCAGAGGAGCGTGAACACCTAATTGATACAGTATCCATGTTTCAAGAAACGAAGCGAACATAAATATTTATGATACCCTTCACACTTACAGTACGTCCTCGTTTGTAACAGCCACCACTGGACAGACTGAGATTTATTTAGTTTTGGGTGAGGTGGTTGAGAAATACACCTCTGCATTTTATAATGTGTTGTTATATATTTGTTTTTGGCGAATCTGTCTCCCCACTCCCAATCTCCATCCTCATCTTCTTCGGCGGCCCCCCAGTTGAAGGCACCAATGTTTGTCGCAACTCAGTCGGTTGGCCCTCGAGCTGCGTTGTGTGCTACCTCGTTGTTTACGCCTTCCCCTGGTGAGGTCGGAGTATGGGCAAGTGTCCATAGTAATTGAACATGTTTTTTTTTCGTAGTTTTTTTTATTTTCTTGGCTCCTTTCAATAATATGTGTTGTGCCTCTTGAGAGATTCGGCCATTTGCATATACTGTAATCCAGTAATGTGCAATATACTATATCCAGATATATACGAGACAAACGAATGTAAATTATGCGGCTCAAGAGCAACTCTTGAGCATATGCCGTGGGAATACCAAGGGCTGATAAGTAGCAACGGGAAAACAGCCTCTAGCGAAAGCCTCCGCGCCCGTTGGTGTGCTGTGTTGCTCAGCTCAGCCAGAAGGTCAACTGTGGGCAGTCCAGCGAGCCGACGACGCCGCCAGAGCCCAAGGGCTCGTGGCAGACGCCTAGGCAGGGTGAAGCCCAACCAATTAACTTGCCGGGCAAAAAGTTTTTACTTACCTACCTACCTACCTACCTACCTACCTACCTACCTACCTACCTACCTACCTTCACTCTTTAAGGAAGGTTCGGAGAAATACACTAATCACTTTTAATGACCTCCAGGATATCTGTTTTCGCGCAGGCGACACGCTCATATATCATCGTGACAGTTGAAGAGGTTGAGGATCACAAGCATGTGTGAAGCCTAACAGGTGAGATTTCTCGTTCAGCAAGCGCGCCATGAGCAGCTCCTTTAACGCCATCCGCGCACACGAAGGAGCAGAAAAATAAGCGGCATGCCTGTATCATTTTCGATTGTTTACTCTGGCTTCCCTCGCAGCTGCTGTCGATTGCGTACTGCTAGTAAAACTTTTCTGCGCTGCAGCAGCGTTACGCAGTGAAACCGTCTTCCGACGAGCAAGGAATCAGGCATCGAGAGCAGCGTAACTGTTTTTCGCATTGAGTCTAAGCGTTACTATATTAATTCTCACCCTACTTACATCGAACAGCCATGGCTCATCGTCTGCAGTCTTGTATACGTTCGTGCTAGATAAGCTGTTAATAAACGGACGAACAAATAAAAATTTAAAGCAATATACTTCTGGTGTCTTTCAATAAGAAGGGCAGAAAGGAGAGAAATAGAGAAGACGAAGGAAAGGCCGTTGGCATACGGGTGTTCTTAAGCATATCACGTCATGCTGATGACGCGATGATGACACGATGAGTATAAGTGTAAAAATATCTACCGGTCGTTGTCGTTGCGGCCGCCATTCGATGGAGCTTGCTTAACCTTTTCCGAGTCTGTGGTACGTAGGTCCTTCCGTCGTGTGTGGAAATGTAACGATCGCTGGAACCACTGTGGTGCTCTGGATGTTCACCCCTGTACCTTACGCGGCGAAATATGTCTCTGTCATAAACAAAAATTCCGCACTGGCATGTCATATTTTCTTTTTTTTTAGTTTTGTCTATCTTTCTAAATTATCAAAAACATGTAGTAGGTGAGAGATGAACGGGCAAAGAAGGCAATACTATCTTTGGACTGAAATTGGAGGTATGGGTTGCTTGAATTATAATTAGAAGAACATGCAACCTTCTAATCTGTGATCAGCCTTTTGATATTTCGCTTTTTCATTGAAAATTTTGTAGTTATATAGAGCGGCTTAACTACGTTATCGAGAAAGTTACTTCTCGGGTAAAAGTGCACAGCCATGCTGACATCTGGACAACGTCCTTTTCATTCCTATTTTCTTCTTCTTGTAGGTAAATAATGTGGCAGACGCGACACATATATTATGTCCAGAGATCACCTGCCTAAGACACAGAATCGTAATGCGAATTGTTTGGGTTATAAATGAAGGAAAAGCGGTCCGAAACATACTCTTAGCACGGTAACGTTTAAGTTAACCAATAATTGCAAGTAACCTACAACATAAAGTTTACTCGGCGACCAAAACAACTTGATCTTTGTGTTTTCGTAAATTTGTGTTTTCGTAGCCACTGTATTCGAAGCCATAATCTGAAGTTGCATATGCTTAGAAGTGAACGGCGGTTAAATAAGCACCCTGTAGCCTAACACAGTGGTGCCACAAGGCTGTGAGGAAGAACTAAGAAAAACTATAATTTAATGCGTGAATAAAGGAAAAGCATTGAAAAGGGAGGGAATGTAGAGGAGAAAATGATCTATATATATATATATATATATATATATATATATATATATATATATATATATTTCGCCGGTTTATTAAGAACTTCGCCCAACTTGCTCACCCACTCACGTGCTTTCTTCAGAAAGACAGTCCATACGTATGGACTACAGAGTGCGAGGGGACGAGTTCCGTCAGCTGAAGTACTTACTAACCTCTGGGCCAGTCTTACGCCATTTCGATCCCGAGGTCATGACTGATTTGCACACTGATGCTAGCGGTGTGGGCGTTGGCGCCGTCCTCGTTCAACTTCACCATGGGCGCCAGCACGTCGTTGCGTACGCAAGTCGGACACTGACACGAGCGGAGCGAAATTACACTGTCACCGAATTGGAATGCCTGGCAGTAGTCTTCGCCATCCAGAAATTTCGGCCATATCTGTACGGTCGCCATTTCAAGATAGTCACGGACCATCATTCAGTTTGTTGGCTTGTTGGACAGCGAGATCCTTCTGGACGGCTGGCACGCTGGGCGTTACGTACGCCTTCAAGAATACAACTTTTCTGTCGCCTACAAGAGCGGTCGGTGTCATACCGATGCCGACTGCTTGTCTCGTCTCCCGTCGCCACATACCAACGCTAACGACGACGACTTCGACGACTACCTTGCCAGCATTACCGAGTTTCCTGACGTCAGTACCTTTAAATGTGAACAACATCGCGATCCTACACTAATACCCCTATTGGAGGCTGCCCGCACGTCAGGTCAGACCACGCCGTTCACGCTGTGTGACGGCCTGCTTTATAAAAAGAATTACTCTGCTGATGGCGCTTCGTTGCTCCTAGTCATTCCCGAACGCCTGCGTACTGCGATTCTTCGCGCCATGCATGACGACATCACGTCGGGTCACCTGGGCTTTGCCCGGACGCTTCATCGATTACGCCAGCGCTTTTATTGGCCGAAGCTTTGGAAGAGCACAAGACAGTACATTGCCAGTTGTCCAGGTTGCCAATGTCATAAGAAGCAGGCGTCGCCTCCTGCAGGCTTTTTGCAACCAGTGAAACCCCCTACTTCACCATTTGAAAAAGTTGGTATCGACTTGCTCGGCCCCTTTCCCAAGAGCTCTACCGGCCGTCACTGGATTATTGTGTGCGTCGACTACTTGACACGCTATACTGAGACTGCGGCGCTTACCTCTGCTACCGCCGCCGACGTGTCGTGCTTTCTGCTCCATTCTGTCATCCTACGCCACGGCGCTCCCCGTGTTGTTTTAAGTGACCGCGGACGGCAATTCACCGCCGACGTTGTTGAAGATCTGCTGCGCCTTTGCGGTTCTACTTATCGGCATTCAACGCCATACAATCCACAAACCAATGGCCTGACCGAACGCACGAATCGTACTCTCACCAGCATGTTGTCACTCTACGTCTCAGCTGATCACAAGAATTGGGATGCTGTGCTGCCCTTCGTCACGTACGCATACAATACAGCCAAGCATGAAGTAACCGGGTATGCGCCTTTCTATCTGTTGTACGCTCGCAGTCCCCAAACTTTCTTGGATACAATTTTGCCGTTCACACTGAGCGAAGACACATCTATTGCACAGATATTGTGTCGTGCCGAAGAAGCGCGTCGGCTTGCTCACCTAAAAACCATCTCCTCGCAAGTTTCAACCAAGGCACGCTATGACGCCCGGCATATACCCGTCACTTTCGCTTCGGGCGATCACGTTTTACTGTGGACACCTGCACGGAAGAAAGGCTTGTATCGCAAGTGTATCATTCGTGATACTCAACCGATTAAGTGACGTCAACTACGTCATAGCAAAACTGACTTCTAATAATCGCCGGTCGCGGAAGACACAAGTGGTTCATGTGGCCCGCCTAAAGCCCTACCATCATAGGGTTCCCGAATCAAGCGCTACCAACCACGTAGTTCCTTAACTCGCTCGGCGAGCTTCGTCTGCGCCCGAGGAAGATGTTACGCTGCGTGGCGGAGCCGAAGAAGAGGAGATGGAAGGAGTGCACGCGGTGTAGAGCTATGCCTGACTGCCTGCAATCTCGTCTCTACGCCCCCTCGATCATCTGGTAAATAAACCCATCTCACCCGCAACAATATATATATATATATATATATATATATATATATACACCCTGCCGCGGTGGCTCAGTCAGCTAAGGCGTTGCGCTGCTGAGCACGAGATCGCGGGATCAAATCCCGGCCGCGGCGGCCGCATTTCGATGGAGGCGAAATGCAAAAACGCCCGTGTGCTTGCGTTGTAGTGCACGTTAAAGAACCCCAGGTGGTCAAAATTAATCCGGAGCCCTCCACTACGGCGTGCCTCATAATCATAACTGGTTTTGGCACGTAAAACTCCAGAAAGACATATATATATATATATATATATATATATATATATATATATATATATACGGCATTGGAAATACGGCAGATTAGTTAAACTGTGAAAAAGAATTATATGTAGAATGAGCAAGGAGAATTTATTCGCAGAGCCAGAGCCACGGATATAAGCTTGTTCAATGTAGTACTCTTCTTTTTTTTTTTACTGCCTCTTTTGTTTTGTATTATAAATGAGCCTTCGCTGCCGCGACCGGCCTGTCGTATACTGGAAATATTAGGTATTTTTATTTTCAGTTTGATATTAGGTCTTACTATGGAAATATTAGGTTGTGTACAACGCATACTGATTACCCTTGTTTCTACTGCTCGTTACGGCCCCCAAACTGTTACCTAATATATCTAAGGGAATTTTCAGAAGTTAAAAAAGCAAAAACATTTTAAACAACAGCTAAATAGGAAAGCCGGGTGCAATGGGGAAAAATTTACCTAAGGTGAAGGTTTGCTTGTTGTTGTTCTAACATGGGCTGCCATCTGAATGCTTAATGGTTACATTCGAAAGGCTTTGGGCGCGAGCTAGTCGGTACCGATCATTCATTTTACACAGCGCCAAAAAACACGGACAAAGGAGAACACGGGAGCACAACAATTTCCAACATTTCCATTATTTTTAGATAACAAAAAAGGACTGTCCGTTCAATTGTCAATGCTCCATATAACGCACACAGAAGGCCCATCTTTAAAAACCTAAGCGTAATACCTGTTGTCGACTTGTACGATTCTTCAATACTGACACGCTACGAACAAGACATCTGTAATTGAAAAAAAACTTGCTAATTTTTCTGAAAGCGTGAATGTTTATGAGACGCGCGGGATCACTTTTTGGTTTTCGCCACCGAATCGTACTATGGCCGACAAATGATCGCATATACATTGTCTATTCTTTTCCACCACCAGCATTGTTTTGTGTAGTGCTGCTACTGCTGAGTTTTGATTTTGTACGGCTAAGTTTCTCCAAGTTTCGATACATTTTGATGTCATGCAGAAAAGTAAAGTAAATTCTGTTTAGTGTCACTTTCTAGACTTTTAGTATTATATTTCACATGTAAATTTTGTCATTGTATGCTTGTCGCCTACGAACATTTCCTTTTGCCCTGTCAAAGTGCAATTATCGGGTGGAGACCCCGTCAAGCCTCTTGTCGCTTTTAGTCTGTGCCCCCAGTATTAAGTGCATGTTCTAAATGTACCATAATGCCGAAATAAAATGAATGAAATGAATGAAAGTGATTTCGCATTAACAGCGGGTGGCCATGCACACACACGCCGTGAATTACATATCTGATCTGAAAACCTCATCGACCCTGATTGCACCAGGTGGGAAAGGCTGAGCTGGGAGCGTCGCGCAAGCCCCTCTCTTGCATAATGCTGTGCGTGTGCTTCAGGTGTGAAGAAGAGCAGTGACGCAGAAGATGTAACGCTCTAGAAAAGAAGCTTGTGCCAAATAACAATAGGCCAGTACACAATGAATGGAAGAGCTCATCGTCCTGGTATAATCAAAGTGTTGGCAAGAAAAATTCAATTTACATTTAAACCAGGAGGTCGCCGAGTGTGGGTGAATCCTGAATCACCAAACAGAGCGGGAAAAATAGGGGGAAAAGAAGGCACGAAATTATATTCTCACTTCCTATGCAAGGTCCTCAATGTTCAGCTTTCAACTCATTTTGTCCTCGCTTTGTTGTATTTCGGGCGTTTTCATCATTACTACCAAGTCACATTATGCGTGTCGCTCGGGCTGTTTATGGTATCAATTTTTTGTTGCTACTCGGAATGAACAAACTTGTCCTCTCTCTGACCTTTCCTCGCTCTCTCTTAGCCTTCTGGTTTTGTATGTCAATCATGAACACTTTGTTAACATGTTTCTTGAAAGAGAGACATATCTAACGTCAAGTAAAATTGAACATGCAAAATACGATTAGAATCTCGAAACTCGTTGTACATACACAAGCACACTCCAGTAACGCTGTACTTGTTCTTATTTTCTCACTCTCCTCAATGTTTTCTGTGCTGCGCTGCTTTGAGGAGATTTCTGGAGAGCGAACCTTGAAGCCAGCGTCGTCGTTTTGCATGCTAAAGCCACGTTTACAGCGCAGGAGCTTTTATAAAGGTCGCAAAAAAATCAAATATGGAAAACATGCACTCTTGGACAAAGACAGCCCATGATAAATGCGATGGGAATGCAGTAAGTAAATAAGCGGAAGAAGAAATGAAGATGATAGCGAGAAAGCAAATGGAGGTTTCCGTAGAGCTTTATAGGGATCGTTGAGGGGACGAAATCCTCACGTCCGTGCTGGAGGGCCAACCCACTCTGACCCTGCCAGGTTCCTAAAAGTGTTAATCTAATGAGGCCGTAAAAGCCGCGACGAAGCGTGTGAATGCCTCCGAATTAGAGGATTGCGGAGCGTTCGAAGCAGCCGGGCGTTTTCTCCGCTCCTTCTCTCTCTCTTCACGAACCTTTTTAGGCCTCGCGCTCTCGCATACGCGTGTTCGGAGAGGTGGTGCTGCGGAATGCGCAACACACGGCCGCTTTGCCACTGCGAGACGCAGAGTGACTGCAGTAGGGGCCATCTGCCCAATCACCGGATTCAGTGAAAGCGCTGGTAATTAATTGGCAGATGCTGAAGGGAATACGTGATATCGCTTGCTGTATGTTTGTCGAAACGGAACAAAAACGCCCGATACTCTAACCATTAGTAAACATAATTTGGGGGCACTATAGATGGCAAAGATGGTACAAAAGCAGTCACACACGCACAACGCGCCAACTACCGAGTGATCGATTGTTGCAAGAAACAGAGCTGCACGTGAACTCTCGGAGTCGCACTTTAGCAGAGAGAAAGGAACCACGTTGTCAATCACACTTCGATCAGGTTATATTCACCACAGATGCACCCGTTTGATGCAAAGCTATAACAATATAAATAGCAGTCACTGTCGCGTCGTCAGTCTCGTGTTGCGTATGCGCGGAAATGGCGCTATGCTCTGTTTGTTGCAGCAATAAATCAGTTGGTAGTTGGCGCCTTGTGTGTGTGTGTGTGTGTGTGTGTGTGTGTGTGTGTGTGTGTGTGTGTGTGTGTGTGTGTGTGTGTGTGTGTGTGTGTGTGTGTGTGTGTGTGTGTGTGTGTGTGTGTGTGTGTGTGTGTGTGTGTGTGTGTGTGTGTGTGTGTGTGTGTGTGTGTGTGTGTGTGTGTGTGTGTGTGTGTGTGTGTGTGTGTGTGTGTGTGTGTGTGTGTGTGTGCGTGCGTGCGTGCGTGCGTGCGTGCGTGCGTGCGTGCGTGCGTGCGTGCGTGCGCGCGCGCGCGCGTTAAATGGGGGTGTAGGTATGTCTGTATGTGGAGGGGGGGGGGGGGGAAGTTTTACCAACTATTGATAACATCAAGGAAAGTCGATTGCAATTTGTTTTATTTTCAGTCCTGAACAATAATTCAATTCAGGGGTCTTACGTGTTAATCCTCCTATATGATTATGTGGCCGGCCATGGAGGTCGCCTGCCTCATAATAATATGAATATGAGACAGGCTATAGTGTGCCGCTTTTTCTACTAGATCGTTTTACACCTATTTGTTGCTTCTTAGTTCTTCCGCACCAAAAAGTAAAGCATAAGACTAATTGGCCGATGAAAAGGTCGCGACACGTGCACGCATGGAAAGAATATGGCGTGCAAACGCAAGAAATCAGTATAAAAAGTGCTCTGCACAGAAAGCTATGAGGCGAGAAAGATTCATCTGCTGTTCTTTTGTTCTCTTTATTTTTATTTCTTTGCTTTTATTCCTCTTTTGCTGCTATTCTCTATTCCATGTGCGCTCCGTCTCAAAAATTCTCCTTGAGGCGGAATTGATCCGCTCTCCTAATGGCCAACTGCGGGCCTTAATCAGCATTAAAACCACCGCCGAGCACCGCGGCAGCAGCCAGTGTCAAGTTCAGTGCGCGATCTCTGAAGGCAATAAAAGAAAGTGCCTCGAGGCCACCCACAGGGTCGCAAGTACGCCTAATCTTCTTGGAAAGAAGTCGGAAAAATCGTATCTCTATGAGAAGATGAAAACAAAAGAAAAAATTAGGAAGTGAACAAAAGGGGGAACATGACGGAAGCCAGATGAATGTGAGAAAAAAAAGTAAAATAAAAAAGGAATACAGCGAAGCGGGCCTCCTCGGAAAAGTGGTTCTCCAGGGGACTGCCCTGATAAATGATCGGCCAGAACGGCCACGACTCTGTAGCACTTAGTAGAAAGGAAAGGAAGAGAAAGATGTGAGAAGTAAGCGCAATATTCCAAGCGAAATAAAATGTCATTTGAAACATATGGGGAAGTAGAAAGGGGCGAGGGTTAAGAAGAACAATTTTACAGTCAAAACACCGATATAAAAGTCGGCCTGGCTTTGTACGATCGCACGAGAACGGGAGCATGAATGAATGCATGAAATGAAAGAAATAAATAGCGGTGAACAAATTGGGACCGGCCTAAAAGAGGCTGCAAGCGATGTACATACAATACGCGTAAACGTTGGCAGGCCGGGAAGCCCGGTAAAGCCGGGGGCTATACAAGAAGCATTTCTCACGGAAAGGGCATTTTCTTTTCCTATTCAGGTTCTTTGCTGCCTTGCTATAACTTCTCCCCATCTTCATTCTGCCCTCTACATAGATGTTGAGACGTCGACAGAGAGGCGTGCGACAACAGCCCGTGTCAGTCACCTATAGCCAGAGTGGCAAGCTATACTGTATTACAGAGAATATATGGTTCCGTCGTCGTGTTTGTCGGACAAAGACCAAAGCCACTTCTCGATGAAAAGGCCGACCAGGCAGAATGTAGTGACACCGTTGGCGATTCGCTATCGGTAATCAGGCTTTGATAGCATCCGTCCGTTTGAAAATTCGAGCTCAATATGGGCCTCACCTCTCCACTATCTTTTTCGTTATGAAATGAAAAACAAATAATGTGAGCGCAGCGTTATTGCATTGAGTCCGTATGATTGTTTCCGGCGTGATTATTTAAATCGAAATCGTAATTAGAAGACAAACGCTTGCTGAAATCTCTTAGGTAAACGGTAACTAAAGTAATGCAAACGGAAGAAAACACCAATCAAATCCAATCCCCACCAATCACCCTACTGCTTCATCGATTTCATTTCTATGATCGACAGCATCTCACGAGAATGCAGGTCCTTCTTCATTTGTCGTTGTTTCTTGTGGTATTTCTTATTGTGTTAGGCTATATACCAACGAAGGGACCGAAAGACGTGCATGTCGAGAGCCCTAAAGAGACAAAGTTTCGTCGTAAGGGCGATGCATTCATAGCAATATCAAAGTACTAGGCATATACACAAAGTAAGGTTTGTAGTTTCGTTGGCCGTACAAATTGCAGTAATTGTTCGCTTACTAACTAAACAACCATTGCGTCACACCCACATAGACAAACATGAACGGATCTCATTCGATGAACGCGAGCATTCGCTTTGACAACGCTGGCGTAGGGAGCCTACATGCAAAAACAGCCCTTGCATGTAGGCTCCCCTAGAGTTTCTCACTATAACAGCTAGAGGGTGAACTGGCGCCACCGTCTATGCGAGTTTCTTAAAGGGCGCCGTGCCCTCATAGGAATGACGGGATATGTGTCTGTGAGGCTTGTGTTGGCTGGTGTTGAACGAGGCTTCGTCTAAAACGTGGATATGGCCACACAAATAATGCGTTCTTAAAGTAAAATCTACATAAAAGGCTTTCATTCACCTATATTACATCTCTCAATAAAGTTTACTCACCTACAATGCAGGATCAACCGAAGAAAAGCAAGAACAGACGACAAGTTGTCCTAAAGTGGCCGATAATCTTGTCGTCTGCCTTCCAACTTTAGCGGCCATCTGATACTTTTTACGTTTCATATAATTATGCATCCAATAGTAATTCCTCAAACTTAAACAAAACATGTTTTTGTGTAATAATAAAGCTAAAGCAGTTTTTTACGTGCTATTTTAGCATGAAATGAATCATTGTGACAGACGGAGCGGTGCTAGCCAGGCGCGTCTTCAAGGCATTCTGGCTCTCCAAGAACGATGCCAATCCGAAGTCACAATATACCGGCATTCCACAGCGGATACCACAACGAAGCAGCGCCACTTTTCCCTCAAGGTGATATAGTGAGAAACTCTATGTAGGCTCCCTACGCTCGTGTCATAAGGAGCGCCGGCAGCGGGGAGCGAACACTTCGTGCGGCCGCTCGCTTCACCGTGTCACCTAAACGTAGATTACGCGACCTCCAACACCAGGCATCCGGGAAGACGGCGCGCTTAAAGCTACCAACCATCTCGGCTCATTCTTTGCTCCGGCACCCGCCGTATAAGGCGCCTCCAACATACAACGCGCGGGCCGCGCATGCAGTCAGCCACGCAGTGAACCATGAATGACAGCGCGCGAGTCGCGCTCTCAATCGCGTGACCTCCGCCACAGAACGCGCGGAAAGACGGGGCACATGAAGCCACCATCCTTCTCGGCTCACGTATACTCTCGCACCCGCTGCATACGGCGCGCAGGCCGCGAATTTTAATGCGAAAGCATTAAATGGCTCATGAGGCGGAAAATCGGCGTGGGTGGCGTGATCAAAAGATGGTCCAAAACGTCCGCGAACCCTCAATCTGTGATGGGAGTCGACCGCACGCCCTTTGGTGTTATTTAGGCTAGGAGCCTTTGACCTTTGGTTGGAGTCAAAACCATGCCCTTTGGTAATAATTAAGGCGAAGTTAATTAGCACCCAGTTAATTAAGATTGAGCTAAGGCACTCAAGCGCATGACTTTTGTTGTTAATTCGGGTAAAGGAAATTACGGCGCAATTAATTAGGATATAGTTAATTAAGTAACGTGAACCCACAACCTTTGGTGTTACTTAAGGCGAAGTTAATTAAGGAACAGTGAATGAAGGTAGAGGTAATTAAGGCACTCGAACCCACGAGCTTCATTATGACTCGAACTCTCGAGCTCTGCTGGGCGTCGAACCCGCGACGTTATGCGTTGCGGCATAATGTCTAAGCATCACGCGCTGGTCGCAATCCTTTCGAATTCGTAAGCAATCCTCGGGAGTGATGATTCCGTAGGCCGCAAAAGTGTAAAGCCTTTAAGGTTCCATCCAATAGTAAGTTCTTACGCGTGACGCTACAGAAAAAGTCTTCTCTCAATTCACACTCCACCGAAGACAGAAAACAAGATAAGTCAGAATGGAGACAAGCAAGGAGGTCATACTTACAAGCGCTACAACGCGTAGCACCGGAAGCTGAGAAAGAGGTCAGGAACATTCTTCAAAAGATGTTTGACTCCCGCTGTCGTCAAATCTACGAAGGACGCAGCAACTCGCCAACGCAGTCAATTCATCATTCTTCAGTTTAACGAAGAATGAGTGCGAAATTGCGGAAGGAGTGTTTGTAGGCATGTCCGTTGAAAGCAAGCTATTGCCGCAAACAGTAACTTCCAGTGCTCATCCTCTTTTGGATGAGTGCTCTGTAAAATTTTGGCAACGGCCGCGAAACATCGCTTACCCCCTGATGCGAGGGAGGACATCCCTATCCTCCCTCACACCTATACACCCACGCAGCCTATGTTTGGGTGCAACCTGTTAGTGTCTGGTAGGCCAGCGCCTCATTAGCAATGCATTCATATTCTGCGCCATCGCGATTCACGTCGTGACTCGGAAGGCTATTCGTCGGATTGAAGTTGTGGTTGCAGTAAAAAGTGGATTGAATGGACTATTTTTGGACGGCCTCTCCATATGCGTGTAGAAGCCAAATTAACGTAGAACTAGGACACGCAGTTTATATAGCTTTACATACGAAATAAGACTGGGGGTCAAAAAAAGAAAAACAGGGACGTATGGCCAGCACATAACGTGCTTCAGTGCTTCCCTTTATTACACATGTTTATAACAAAAAACAAGGAACTAATTTTTGTAGCCCGTCGCTCTATTGAAATGTCCAAATGTCTACGTTTTCAGAACATAAAGGATAGGCGGTGATTTTGTCGCAGGGCAGTTTTTCCTGCCTGTAATAACCATGGCTGCAAAGAATATGACATGCATGTTGTATTTTTCTCTCTGCTGTGAGGCTATCTCAGTCCACACGTTCAAGTAAAGTTAGAGAGAAAAGTGTGGCAAAAAAATCTAAAGGGCGCAATTATCCGGAGTGGCGGCTAGACAGGGATCGTGGATGTGCTAGAAAGAGAGCCTACGGGTCATTAAACGCTGCGATGGTGCCACCAAGTACAATGTGCGGAGTGGAAGAACGTCGAAGGCAAGGTAAAGTTGAAGGAAGCGCGAGATATCAAAACCACAATGCGTGTGCCAAAGAGAGCGACAAAAGAGAGGGGAAAGGCTAACCATAAGGGAAGATCCGATTTTCTCAAACTACAGGATGGGACCACCGTGTGAACAACACAGCCGTGAATCGTGCGGAACACGCCGAAAACATTTTGTGTTTACTGCGATCACAAATAATTCAAGTTACAGCTATTGTACTCAGCGCATTATGTGTTTGTGGGTGTAGAGTATTGATCTCCAGTAACTTAGGCATGGCTGATGATCACCACCTGAAATAGCTGTGCGCAACACCCTGACGATTACGTTCTAGAGAGAATGTAAATAGTACACCTGCTTGTGGCTGAGGATATATCTCTACATACTCTATTAAAGCACGTTCACGGCACAAACTTCTATTCAAAAGCGACAAGAAAAGTACGTTATCAAGAGAGTATAATGCTGAGCTTAACGTTTCAAGAGAAAATGGCTGCTTTGGCAGCGATACGAAGGTATTGTAGCAAAGCACGTTTGCAACGTCTACCTAATCACAGAATCGAAGATATCCCCTAAAACATGTATGCAACAAAGCAATACAAGAACTAATCGCAAATATTATGCCAAAGGGAATATCCAAGCACCAGTCAAGTCACTTTACCTGGATTTGAAGTGAAATTCAACGGTTTTAGGGGCCAGAACCACGATATGATTATGAGGCACGCTGTAGGTCTCTTGATTAATTTTGTCCACCCGGGGAATTTTAACCTAAATCAAAGTACACGAGCCTTTTGACATTTAGCCGCACTTTACTCGTATCATGAAGGAAGCCTTCATTGCGCTGCATACAAAGTGAACAAATTTTTTAAAAAATATTTCTAGAAAACAATGAGCCGCCATACAAGTTTTTAGTCGTGAACATGCGTGCCTTTGTTTTGCAGTTCCGTTTATTAGAAAAATTCGGCGATCGGTCTTACATGAAGGAATTTTTTCCTTGATGTTGGCGCAAAATAAAACCAGCTTCAAGAAACTCAGTTCAACGAATTATTTCCAGTGGTGAAGGAGAATGAGAACACGCTCGTTATATCAGTATCTTAAATACGAACATAAGTAACGTTTACCAAAACAAAACGGATGAAAGAATTTTAAAAATGCGTAAATAAGAATGTTACAAGTGGCGACACAGAAACACAAAAAGCTCCACATGAAGCCGTGGGCGCTTCTGTTCGTCAACATTCGCTCAAACGAAGCTAGTGCGGTACCAGTCACGTGAACGTTTAAATGGTCTCACGTTTCTAAAAGCAACCGCAGTCACGTTTTCAGCGATCGGCGCGGAGGTTTCATCGATCCAACATGGAAAACTGTGTCAGGTGTGTTCCCATTTCCGGCAAGTATAGGACGTGTTTGCAAAGCATAACAGCTTTTACATCGTCACAGTCGACTTCATTTTCACTTCTCGGACTAGTTCACGCAGTGCCGACGCCTGGTTTAGGTCACTTGGCGATACGTTCCACTTTTTCTGTGCTATGAAACTGAAACATTATTGCTACCAATTTTTTTATCCTCACAAGTGTGACCTATTGTTACCAGAGATCACGTGCGACCAATTTATCCCTGATGTTACTACCCTTCAGCGCGAGCGTTGGCCTAAGTGGCACAGCTGCTAAAGATAACTTTATTTTCGATCTTGTAGATGTGATACGGTGTATAAAGAGCAATCCTTTTCAAAATATTCTGTTTCTTTATTAAATCAATTTTGGTTTCAGAAGTGCTGCCATTTTGGGTCGTAAGATGTGATTTCTGTCTCTCTCTTTCGTTGCCGTTTTCTTTGCTCCGGTAAGAATTTTTCTGTCCACGAAACGCAAAACAGCTCTTTACGAGCGTTATCTTGCACACGAATAAACTCTAATTGCATGCTCCCGTGCCTTTTGTTATAAAGTAAGGCTCATATGTCCACGTTAAGCAGTTCACGGTGCCGGTTGTCCAGCGCCACCATAAAATAGCCTATTGTCTTCGAACTTTATCAAAGCAAACAGAGCTGCCGTCGGCGTGACGTTGGTAGAATCACGCGGCCATGGCTCATCGCGTCGCTCACAATGGGAGCAAGCGAGGAGCAAATATCTCTTGTAAACTGCACTGTTAGTGTGCGTTGTAGACGTCGTTCATTACGGCTTATTTGTCTGCTTCGAGGTTTGTACACCTACATAGAATGAAGAATTTTGTCTGTGAAAGCGTCAAACATGGCGCTTTACTCTCCTGTGATGCATTGTCTGACGTACGCTAGCACGGCCGGTCTTACAAAAACACTCAGAATACAAAGTATGGCAATGTATCTTAGACTAATTGGCATCGCATAAGGCAATGGTTGTTGCTATAATTATGCTGTTGTTCACGAGCGTTTCCTCAGAGATAAAGGTAAAACATTTAATAGGGATAAACAACCCTTATGGCGTTACACGCGCTGAACGAAAGTGCAGTGTATGGAAGTGCTGTGTAACTCTGCCAATGCGGACAGCAGGTAGGCACGAACACGTTATCTCAAGCGGGATGATTGCTTCCAGACGCGAACTGCGCAGATTGCCAGCTAATTACACCGCCTATAACCGTCTAGCTACCACGCACGAAAGCCAAATACGAAAAGCGTGCAAGAGATTCGTGGAGGAGCTTTACATGAGCTAACACGCCGCGATAGATGACAAGAATTAGAGCAACCTTAATGTGGCGTGACATTCCTGCCTTTATTGTGTACAGAAGGGTCGACGCGCAAATGCGTAACAGAAAGCAGAACACCATTGTCTGACACGTAATTATGCCCAGTATTAGGCGCGCAACATCACCGCTTGCGAATGAGACGGAGCTCAAAAGGAAAAACATGATTCAAGCACACGTTTACGAGGCGCTGTTTTGCTTACGAAGTTGTCAGATGCAGATATTACGACGTGGTAAACTATGTCTGACAGTGCAGACTCGGAGAAAGAAAGAAAAAGTGCAACGCCGACAGAAGAGCACTCGCGCTCCACAGCGTATGCGCCCAGTCTGCATTTGAAGTGCTCGAGGACGCAGATCTTTGTTATGAAGGCTTACTTCGCTATCGGCACCCCACTTTGACTGGTACAAGCCGATGCCTCTAGCCATTTTATAGCGAACGTCAAAATATTTTGTAGGCATTCGTTTTAAGGCACTTACTAACAGGCAACATATAAGCAGCGCTAACATATTATTATTGTTTTAAAGGCAGCCTTAAACTGGTATATGTCTCTATCGTAAGCTGTTTTCCAGTTGACAATGGATAAGGAAACAATAAATAATTTTTCTGGTACCTGTTTTACTTTTTATCATTCAAAGAAATGATATTGTGCTGCGTTGCTGAAGCCAGGTACAGCCCACATGGAAATATGACACATACAGCGCATATATTGCGCTGCCTTTAAAGTAATGAAACTTTCGCTAGCACGGGCGTGTGTGTGTATCTAAAATATGCGTGATATCTTGCGATGTGACCTTACGAATATCGATCGCTATTAGCACAAGGAAATATACAGTATGCCACGATCAAAGCCTATTTCAGTATTGTAACCATGGGGAAATGTCATGATTCTGTAAAAGGCACTTCGCTGAGAAGCTACCCATAGCGTGACAAAGCCAAATAATCCTATGTAGGAGAATATTCGTGAAGATAGGGCTGGACTTCACCATATACAGAGACCACATGGAGAAGAGAGCAAGCTCGTTCACCTAGCTAGTTGATTCATCATTATTTTTGAGAGTGCTAAAAGGATCACGTCAAACAGCTTTTAAGTAATATGTCAAAGCTTTCTCATGTGTTTTTCTTAAGTTCATGCAGTGAAGCCAGAAGCCGTACCCCAATTTCGCCGCTTGACGCCAGTCTTGAAATGTCAGATCCTGTACTCATGAACAGTGTGCCACTGTAGAACAAAGGTGTAGAAATATGGCGATTCCGTCTCTAACCACACAAGAAGGAAAAAAATTAATACAAAGGGACGCTTTAATGGCGAGTACATGGTATTAGCCACACTTCCCTTATTTTATATACCCCGCCGCGGTGGCTTAGCGGCTATGGTGTTGCGTTGCTACGGACGAGGTCGCGGGGTGAAATCCCGGCCGCGGCTTCCGCATTTCGATGGGGGCGAAATTCAAAAACGCCATTGTCCCGTACATTGGGGGCACATTAAATATCCCCGTGGAGGTCAAAAGTAATCCGGAGTCCCCCACTACTGCGTGCCTCATAATCAAATCGTGGTTTTGGCACATAAAACTCTAGAATTCACTCATTCATTATTCTCTCTTATGTAGCCGTAAGTCATTTGATGGCGTCTTACGGTGCAAGAGCCAGAGTGAAGACAACAGAACTACATCCACCCGGTTCATTTTCGTGGATTGCCTGAAATGGCTTGTACAGAGCGTTGTACAGATGGCTGTACCTTGTACAGAGGGTTAACGTGAATTAATGTCTTAGCATGAGGCCAATCTGGTCTCAAATCCGCATGATGAATCCAAACGACCCGTACCACAGGAACTGAGCCTTTATTATCCACTATGTATACTCGAGGCCACCGATTATGACTTACGTCGCTGAACTTTCAATGACATTCTTGTTACTTCAGAAACATTTGCAGCAGTAAAGAGTAGCAATTTCTTTTTTACTCTCTTTGTGGACACAGAGTAGTCCTTACTGGTTAACAATTCACCGGCGAGAGGCTAAAATCAGGTAAAAGCATGAAACGACGTTACTGCCACTATCACCACTGCCTTTAGATACCTACAGCAAATTTCATTTCATTCATTTAATATCACATTAGGTGCCTGTACGTTCTGAATAAGTAGATTTTTTCACAATACTGTTAAATGTAGCTGTTAAGTGACAACACGAATCCAGGCTAGTAAGTAAGAAAAATATCTGCTCGTATATCATTGAATTACGAGTCACGCCCAAAATATTTGGCTGTGCAGACGTATTCTTTAGACGAGAAACCGCATCCGTTCAATTAGCACTGTACCTTCTCTAAGGCCTTTTATCAGGAGCAATGTTTCGGCTCAAGTAAAAGAAGAAAATGTCACTACAGCGTTGGAGAAAGAGGTACATATTAAGGAACACACAGACAAGAAACGGAGAAGGTGGCAGTGCATGAGTGGGAGCTGGAGTGTCTCTTTAACGAGCACTTCTCGGACAGAGAATCACGCAAAGAAATACGAGGAGTCTTTGAAAGAACAAGGAGCAATGACAAGGAAGGAAGGAACGAAAATACAATGAAAAAAAATTGATTTCCCTCCTTGAGCTTCGCTAAGCGGTGTCCACGGCAAAGGCTTCAGCAAAAAAAATTGAGCACTCGCGCTTCGGCTCACCAGCAGGATGTCGACGGAGTGCGTCGTTAATTACCGTCGCGAACAGCGAGAGCCCAATTTAATTACCGCTGAGCACAATCACGCGAGAACGCGGAAGGGACAACACTGCGAGCGCGTGTGGAGGTGGAGAAAAAAAAGAACGAATATTTAGAAACGCAGAACCGAAGCAGGATCCGAGTGTCCCGAGTCTTATTCAAGTCATAACTAAGTGAAATAATAGAGACCTGAATAGCAAATAATGATGCAGGAGAAGTGCGGCCTGCAGCCTTGGATATCGAAGTTCGAACCGAAGTCAGGCAATCACGTTGGTTCCCGCTTGGTTTCGGTACGTTTCCTGGCACCGATGTTGCTGCTTCCGCAACTGTCGTTTCCGCTGTTTTCCTGACAACAAAAGAACGGGAACCATTCGTCGCTTGCGACACTGCACGCTACACTGGATGCAATGTAATTAGTTTCTCTCTTCTCAGTGACTGTCGTCGGTTCTGGCACGCGATATCAGCGCACGCTAATGCCCGAGTGGTCAGTCAGTTACATTCATGTACGAACCTCGGGAAGCACTTCAGGGTTGTCGTTTATTATATGGGTCGATCATAGGCATAGGAACGTGATATTTGGGATGTCATCCGGCCATTACCGGTCGGTAAATGTATATAGCATCCCATCTTCGCAATATTTAAGTAGGTGCGCTATTACTATAGGGCGAACTTCCATGTTCCATACGCGCTAGCATAGCCATCACAGTCAAAGAGGCAATTATATCCTAGGTTTCTGAAAATCTGTCAGCTTGAAGAATTTAAGAGAAGAGGTAATAATGAGAGGTGGGCACGATATTGACACGTATACATATTTATCTTTCACCAGTGACCGCTTTTCACCGGCTAACAAATGTTAAACGTTATCGCTAGGCACAGGACGCGCCTGCATGTATCGGAAGTTTCTCGAACGTTATCGATGCTTCTATCCGTTGTCTCGTCACCGACGCTCATGTAATCTGATTTTCTGGAAGAAGAGAACTTTCTGGAAGACACGCGGGTACCCGGGATTGTTCTGGAACCTTCGATGACTCGTGTATAAAAGCCGACGCGTTTCGCCGCTGATCAGATTTCGACGATCGCCGACTGTGTTCGCCGCGGTCGTTGTGCTTCGACTGCAACTTGCTTTTGTGGGCACACGTTCGCCCAATAAAAAGTTTGTTTCGTCATTCACAATTTTGCGAGTGTTTTCTTCACCGTCACAACTACGTGACAATATATAGGAGAAAAAGGTCATGCCAGCCATATTTTTCGGTAGTTCTTAAATAGATATTCCCTATGCTGCCCTTTCTGTCATGTATTATGACGCACAAACAAGCTTTTTGCTTCCAGTACTATCTCTAGCATCCTTATGTGCGAATCCCGGTGCACGCGGATAAAGGCTACGCATAAGAAATGGTATTCTCAAAAATGATTTGTACCAAAGCTTAGGTTGCCGAAATGAAGATCTTGTTTTTTTTTTTATTGCGATAGGCATAATATAGACACTCTAGGCGCATTTCTGCCACCGGCGTAGGCGTGATGTTCCGTATAAAGCCCAAGGCCAAGAGCACCGTCGCCACGCGTCGTATGCTGTATGTGCGAATAAAAGCACGCGAGGGGAGTCGAAGATCGCGGCTCAATCTGGTGTGCCCGAGGGAGAAAACGGAGAGCAAATTCGCCGTCTTCCAACGCGCGAAAGGCCGTGGGGGGATGGTAGGGATGACAGGGTGCGGTGTTGCGCTCCAGCAGCAACTGCGTATTTCGCGGCCGCGCGCAATGTGAACGGCCGATTGCGGCTCAATCTCCCATGCGATAGGGAGGAAAGTGGGGAGGCAGCGCGGGAGGGGGGGAGGGGGAGGGGGGGCGGCCTCTACTCCTCCAGCAACTGTGTACCTTGCGGGGCAGCACGCGGTCGCGCGCGGTACCTTGAAAGCGATCTGCAGACGCCTCACACCATCTCGCCGCTCAGTTTGCGTTGAAGTGATAGACTGCCCGCAAGTCACTTCACACGCTGATGCCGCGCTTGCTGACGCCAGCGTTTTGAGAGCGAGTGTCCGCGGTCATCGAGTGTGATGTGTTCATGTTTGCTTGTGCGCGCTGACACCATGCTTGTTACCTCAGTTATTAAGCGAATGTTTCCTAGTTTATATGGCAGGTAAAACTACTATCATTACTTCGTATAGCTGTCTACTAATTTGCTATCGTAATCAACGCTTTGTCTTTCGGGCGAAACTATGCCTTTTTTCGAGCAGTTGCAATAAGAAGTTGAGTTGCCTGGAATTATGCCGCGTACTTTATAACGTTGACCATATATAACTTGCCCTTTTCAAACTTTGACTGCGTATAATGCTTTAGAGCACCTGTGAATAATTTTTTACAAAGACAGTAATTAATCCACACATACTTTTCTTCGCAAAAACAGTGGCCAAATTGTTTCTCCCATTTTCAATAAATTTTGTTGGTGGTATTTACAGCTCTCTGGGATTTCTGTCAAACCCTGCGCCGTTCTTAAACACATATAGCTATAAGACTCCAGAGTGCTTGTATACGCAATTTACTGAAAAAACCACAATATACCCACACGCTTAGAACTTTGCCTGTAGATCATCCATAATCTGCCGTTAATTTTAAAGAAATATAAACAAGGTACCTTGCTGAATTTAGCGAAGACATCGGGGAAACATACCATGAACCTGGTATATATATGTAATAACAATATTGAAAAACGAGTGTTTAGTAATATGTCGCAAATATCCTGACTAGGCGATAAAGTTTCTGATCAGATACACATAATATATCTCCAATTATCTATGAATATGAACTCTATATGACGTAGAGCTATCTAAGAAAATGGGGAAGCCTAGTGAATAACGTTCGTACGATGCTCTTGAGCACTCGTATATAAAATTTTTCACGAAGGTCGGTTATTAAATCACGCATGTTTAACTTCTTATGCTAATTTGCCATAAAGTACTCCCCAAATTCTTGAAAATTGATTTAGGTGACACTTATACTTCTCCTGGGCAGAGGTCTATGTTGGGCGCCGTTCGTAAAATAGATCTATTCTCCGGAGCGCTTGCATACGTAATTTATTGCAAATGCCGTATTTCACTCACACACTTTTAACTTTGCCTGCAAGTCACCCATAAGTTGTCCCTTATTTTAAAATAGTATAACTAACGTGCCTTGTTTGGCTAAGCGAAGACACCGGAAAAAAAGTCGCCCTCTCACCCGAAAGGCCAAGCATCGACTGCGATAGCATATTAATAGACAGCTATACAAAGAAAGAATGGCTGTTTTATCGGCCGTATAAGCTTGCAAATATTCGCTTACTAACTAAATTAACAAGTATGATGTAGCGCGCAAAGGCCAACATGAACACATCACACTCGATGAGCGCGGAGGGCAGAAGGGTTCAAAAATTCTTTTCAGAGCCCCTAATTAAGATAGGACTGTCAGTGCTTCGCCATACATTAAACTTAACATCGCCCCCATGTCGACTGAATGGTAATTTGGTGTCATATATGTACATTTCCTTTAGGACACTGGGAAACCTGGCGGATAGCGGCCGTATGACACTTTGAAATGATTGAATAGGGTATTTTCCACAAGAGCTATAATTAACCTATGTAGGTTAAAACTTTATTGTACGTTACTCAAAACATACTCCCTACTTAAAGGAAATATAATGAAGGTGCCTCACATAGTTTACCTAGGGGTTAGTCAAAACCAACTAGAGGCCTCCTCTAACGCGTGAAGATAGGGAGATAACGCGTATTCAGTAATTATTTTCAAAGCACATAATTCCCCTGCACACTTCTAGCTTTCCGTACAAATCATCTATATCATGACCCACATTTTATTTCGACATCAAATTGGTGCCGTGTATGCTCCTCGCAAGTAAGTGGGCAAACTGTATAAGCTTTATATGGAGCCTCGAAAAAGGCCGGAAAAACAGTGTTCAGCAATTTTCACGTTGCCCCTAAATAAGCTGCGCAGGGTAAAATTGCCTCCGAATCATCGCTACCATTTTCAACGTTTTTTAAAGACGATAGTCTTTCTTGGGGAACTTAAACGCTGAAAATTTGGTCTGTCTGTCTGTCTGTTTGTCTGTCTGTCACCCGATTCAGCCACCCGGCCAAAATTGGACCACTTGCTTACCGCCCACACTACTTAAACTGGTACGGCTGTTCATACTTGTGAACGTTATCGATCACAAAGTAAATATTACGCATATCTGAGGCGCAACATCACTAGTTAAGTATTAGGAGGTGTGTTCCTTTAATAGAAAATACATAGATACGTAACTCTAAAGACCCTAGTTTCTTAAGCTGCGCTGAAAATGCCATGCTATGCGCGTTTTATTTGCAGCCCGTCGCTGCAGCCTCACGTGCAAGCACGCGCGAGCAAACGCCGCTGGCGCGCAGCGAAGCATAGACCGCTGCATAGACGGAACACGCGGAGTAATACATTTTAATGGCCGTACTTCTTGCGCAGCTTTTACAGCGTTGCACCTGGCTGATGTATGAAACAGAGTATAGGATGGCTAATTTAGCAGTACAGAGTTTTGAGGCACATAACCGTAATCCGTAGCGTTCATTTAATTAGGAATACATATTGTACTGGTTTTTGCGTTAGTAAATGAAAAATCAATGCGTTAGAAATGGCGTCGAATGCGTTAGAAATGGTGTAGGAAACGCTACGCGTTAAAAGAAGCCGACTGAAGCCGCGGCTCTGCAGCCGGCTTTAAGTCAACGGTAATAAAAGGTCCCAACAGATGGCGCGAGAGCAGGGCGAACGCGGTAAATTTGAATTGAATTCAGCAAAATCTCCATTGCATCCATCATGGGAGGAGTGAGAGGGGAGGGGAAGAGCGTGAGGGGTGGGAGGATGGACAAGAGAGGGTGTTACTTATCAGGGGTGGCAGAAGACTATCGTCTTTCGATGTCATTTGCAGCGAAGCAAGCAGATATGCGGCCAACTTTTTTTCAAAATACAAACGTCGTGAACGATCTAGTTGGTTTCATAATAACCGTGAAAACATTAATATCCGGACACTTTCAGCCGCCTAATGTCATTGGAGCCAAATTGTGATGTCGCTTCTAAATTTATTACCTCGAAAAGCACCAAAGTTTGCTCTGGTTAGCCTTATGATTTCGTTATCATATCCGATTAGCATTACAAGCGACCATAGCTTAAATACCTATCGAAAACATCGAAAACAAGCTTCGTTCACGTCCTTTAAGCAAACGACTCTGATCGCAAGGTAAATATCGGGTACTTCAGCGAACGATTTCAAAAAACGCTGAACCTTGCACCCGGCCGCACAACGCTTGAAACAGCAAAGCTGGGCGATCGTAGCCCAGCATTTTCCGGAATTGCGCGCGAACTTTTCATCTTATTACTCATAATGATGATAATTTCTTTTCGCGCGTCTCGGACTTACGGCCGTCACTGCGCGTTGCATAGCGCAGCTTGGAACACCGACACCGCGTTCAAATGCCGACACCGCGTTCCAGGAGACCCGCTCCGTGAATGCGCATAGAGTAACATATATTACTCTATGGAATACGTCTCTCTCTCTCTCTCGCTCTCATAGCGCGCAAAACCTCTTCACCTCGCAGAGCACGAGCGTACGAACGCGCCAGCTGTGGACGAAGACGACGACGCTCGAACGCAATCATATGGTTCGCATAAATGCATGTTCTGCAAGCGTGGCTGTATAGCCTAATGTGATGGCGTTATGCATTCAATGGAAAAAAGATCTGCGCTATTTAGGTGTACCTCTCTCACAGTATAGGAATAGCAACAGCCATTGGTCCGGAGAAGTTGGAAAAATACAAAGTAAAGTGAATTCATGGCGAGGACGGAAATTGTCAGTGTTCTTAGTTTCCCGTCTCATGTATGTGCTGCAAGTACTGCACTGCTCAAGACTTCGCATTCAGGCACTGCATCACGTATTTGCAACATTTATTTGGAGCTCGAGTTGCGAATTGATGCAGCGCGATAATCTGTTCGACCCTCTTGAACGAGGTGGTCTAGGATTAGTACATCTTTTCGTCAAGCGAATCGTTTCTCGTCTGTTTTTCTTTCGACACTGTGACCATCCTTTTTTGCGTGAAATGGTACAGTTCCGATTAGTTCATTGTCTTCCTGATATAGTAGTGTCATCACATGTCAAAGATGTCACACAGGCTCCTTGGGGCTTTCTCAAGGCGGTCGTTGATTCATTCCTTTTCTTGAAAGTTAGATTTAGCCTGGAGTACATTTTCACTGTGAGTCGAAAAAGCGATTTCTGCTGCACTGGTGGATTCGATTTTCCCAGATACTTTGTATCGTGCACCTTATTTAAATCAACCTTATCAGGATGTACTTAGGCGGGTCCGTAAAATGTGTATACCTCCTGGAGTTAAAACATTTTTCTTTAAATTGCATACGGAAACACTTGCTGTTAAAACCTGGTTGAACGTGAAGGGCTGCTTCGTGCTGTGGTCCATGAACTGCCGACTCTGTCCACGTGCTGAAACCATAGATCACTGTTTTGTAGACTGTACGGATGCTATATTTTTCTGGGACATTCTCCAACGGACGCTTAAAAAGGACATTGACATTACTCCATACGCAATCAGGTTCCTACCGTTTAAGATTACTGGCGGTCCTCCCTATGACATGTTTATAGTACTGGGTTTGTATAGGCTATGGAGAGCTAGAATGTGTGATCGCCGTGCCGAAAGCCCGTGATCTACAAGATCATTTTTTTATGAAAGTGCAGCTTATGTAAGAAGTGTGTGCGCTGCGCAGGTACCTCCACCTGACTGGATACACTTGTAGGACGCATGTGTGTGTTTGCCCTAGTTAAAGTGTGTAGCTATGTCCGCACTGTAATATATCTTCAGTTTTGTTTTCCATGTATTAAAGAAAAAAATGGCTGTATAGCCTAGTGGTTACGACGCTCGCTTTGGAACCGGGGGTACGCGGGTTCGAATCCCGCATCGGCAAGAAAGTTTGTTTTATTTTCTCTCTTGGTAGTTTCTTGATATGAACCACAAATTACGGCTGGCTTAAACAGCTTCGCTGTTCAAAAAGAATTTTTTTTATTACAGGCCGTGCTTGGTCATGCACACGCGGGCACTAGCTAACCTTATTAATAATGAACGCCCGGGCTCGGGCCGGGCTCAGTAACACGGGCCTGGGGTGGGCCCGGGCTGGTCTCGGTCATGTACGCCCGGGCCCCGGCCGATCGCACATGACCGACCGTGTTCGTGTCCATGTTGTTCTCCACTGGGTGTTTTGCAGCTGGTAATCACATCTTCACAGACGCCTGTAATGATACCTTCCCTCGCGTCGAGTGCCTGTCACCATGAAAATCAGTAACTTAATTTCTCTTAGACAATCTTATTGCTGACAGCAACTACGCTAATCACTCACAGACGTCCGCGGTGGTTTGTTCGAAGTCAAAATAAGTATGAGTATTCAAAATCTTCTAACACTTGGGAAATGTATGCCTTGATCCGCTAGCGTTCACCCCAAAAGCTCAATTACGTTTCAACAAGTCAGATTGGTTCCATTTTTTCGGCTTCATGTAGAGGTAGGTCCTGCCTCTGGGGAAGGGATGAGACAAGAAGAATAATTATAGCTTATGTTGGTCCCTAATTACTAAATGATTGCGTAGGCAGTAACGCCGCTAAGTCACATTACTGCTCAACAGGACCAGCAATGCTCCCTCTCTCGTTCCCTTCTTTTTCCTGCTGAATGTTGATGGTGAGTCCTTAACATGAACGTAGGCATCATTAAAGCGCTGGATATATTCGATATTGTCGCCGTCATTCTATTTGTAGCGTGAACGCTGATAATTGAATTCTCATCCTCACAGAAAAAAAATGGTTGTTTCTTCGCTACAGCTTTTCTCTATTTAGAATGTAAAGAAGGTTCGTGATGTGCCAGCAATAAAAATAAGGAAACTCTGATCTTTCCCCAGCAGCATGTACGAGCAAGGGCAAAAAAAATGACAAAGAAAGAACGTGAGTCAAGCAAGATAAGTCTGCACGGCCGTCTTGAAGCCAGGCGTGCGTCATATAAGCGCTGCGGACATCGACCTGTCGGCAGCGTTGTTGCTATAGAGAGCAAAACTTTCATATTCGCTCCGCTACTCGATGTGGCTTGCGCCTCGTGTTGACACGCCATATTGGCGAGATCGCCACGTTCGGCATGGAGGCTGGCTGCCGTGTTGCAGTGGGATTCGCAGCGGAAAAAAGCAGAAGCAGCATGTTCCTCGCTTGGCTTTGCTTCCTTGTTGCTGTGGTTTCCTGTATGTGCGTTATGCTTGTTGCACTCTTGAAGTCGGTGGCACCCACCACCGCGGTAGTATGAGGTGGGCGAGCGCTTTGTTGACGTGCGCAAGGAGGTGGTGGAAAAAACAGGAAGAGAACGTCGCGCATTATGGACAGCCAGAAGCGCACGGTGTGCTTCGTGTGGTGATCGATGCACCATAGCATTCCACTATAATTCTGCAGTTCTCTTGGTTTTGCAGCGGAGCTGTTAAAGCCTCGCTAGGTTGGTCTCGTTGTCGTGCACAGCATCGCCGAGCTGGGAGAGAGTGAAAGCAGAGCATAGGAGGAGAGGAGGTGCAGAGAGAGAAAGAAAGAGAAACAGACAGAAAGCGAGAGAAATAAGCAAAACAAAATGAACTTTCTTGGTGAGGTGGGGTTCGAACCCGGGTACACATGGTCCGAAGGCAAGCGTCATAACCATTGCGCAATTTCTTTTCTTTATTGACGGAACTTTCACTTAGCAAACACTAATTGCATCAATTTTTGCCAAAGAAAGCAATACATAATTATACATATAAACATACTTTCAAACTTGCATGCATACATGTTGTGCGGTCAGCCACGTTTTGGCTCGCCATGTCATGTTTAACATTTTTTTAAGTTGCGAGGGTCTCAATCCTGGAAGAAGCTAGGAGATCACCAGCTCCGCTGTCTCTTAAGCCTTGCACAACTTATTGCAAGCTTCTTCAGTTTTTTAATAATAATTTTCTAGACACAAGCGCTTTCTTCGGTCGAGCGGAATTCTAAACGACTTCCTTATGCTAGAAGCCGACGTAGGCTTTTCAGAATGGAGAGAGGCGGCAGATCGCCTTGGCACTCGGACGGCCCTGACAACTTCATTTTGCAAGGAATGAAGGGTGTTTCAAACACTATAGGGTGTTTCACCCTATAGAAACAATAACGCCATATTTTTAGAGAGAATAGCTTCCTTTGGGAGTCGGATGAGATTTTTGGTGTCTGGCTGAATGCGCGCGAACCCAGTAATTCCCATTTGTGCATGTCGAACTGGCTCGTACTTCCGCGAGGAGTGCGAGGAGGCGTCGTTCGCTTTCGGGGGCCTCTCCGACGGTTGCGCACTCATTGGATGGTTGGTCGCCGGTTGACGGCCGAGAACTATATCGTTCCTCTTCGCGTCTTGTCTCCAACGTTTTCAGTGCTCGCCTCGCATCAGGCACACCGAGAGGTGTTGTGTGGTTTCCGCAGTAACTAAAAAAACACAAGTGCCATGAAAGTTCGAGCGTCTTGGTAACATCTAAGCCACATCAAAAGAAAGAAAGTTGATCTTTGATTGGGTGGCTAGAAATATTTGCCTTTACTCGTCCAAAAAACATTATGCTTCTGTACATCATGCTTTAATCATCAAAATGTCATTAAAGCCTCAGGCTTGCCAACTTAAAGGTCTTGCTGGTTCATCGGCCTGCAATTCATTGATTCACAAAGTTGCACGGATAATTCAACAGGGGTCAGAAAGGTATTCGCTTATTTATACAATCAGCTTCGGTGGTTTAATCGAAACAAACAAAGCTAGTGGCATCCCAGACATCCAGCATAGTACATAGAGGTGGGGGAAAAGTATATTTTACGGCGCAATGACCGTGCTGCGCCTCCGAATGGAGGACTAAAGGGCTTCGCACCGTTTTCGTGCATAGCAAAGAAACAAGCTCAGTAAGCGGATTAAAAAGCTTAAATCATGTTAGTAAAATATTGCACCCCCTGTATGCCGCGAAAACCGCTTAAAATTCAAAAGAATGCCAGGCGCACCGTAATTCCTATAGCCGCCAGTCTCCTTGCAAGCAGAGGCGACGTCATAATTCCCGTATAGCACGTCACACGCACGCCTGCAGCGATGGAGGAAGGAAATAGCTAGGAGGAAGCGTTACGTAACCAACTTGAAGCCACTGGGCTACCGGGCTACCCACGCTCAACGCAATGCTCTTTCCAGAAGACAACGGGTGCGAAAGCAGTGCACGGCTGCCGCACTCGCACGTCGCAAAGAAGACGATAAATGTATACGTTGCAATATAAATGACTGAATTCCCGCGAACATATAAAGCGAAAATGTCCACAGAGTGGCAGGCAAGACACTTGAGCAATTGCGCGTCCATTAAAACCTACCGCGAACTAAGCCGAGTCGACCGAGCATTCTCACGTGTTGGAATGACTCTTTCACAGAAAAAAAAGGCGAAGGGAATTGATTCATGTAGAGTTTGATTTGCAAAGGCCTGGCTACGTTGACGTAATGCTCCCTCCTAGCTTCTTTCCTTCATTTCTTCCATGCCTGCAGCGCACAAACAGCGAACGGGCCAGTAGCAATCAAAACAACACGGAGATTTTCATGAAATGCAGATAGCCTAGAACGGCCCCCAGAAATGCACCACGCCAGAAGGACAGAAAGCAAAAGACCACGTCACTTTGTTTACTGACTCTTACATATGAGAAAGCAGGGGAGAAACGTTGGTGTTAGAGGTTAGAACATCTGCTGCGAGGAGAGTGTAGCTCGCCTCATTGCAGTATCGCCTCGCAACATTTGCTTATGTCTCCACTACTACTGAATGGCTATGAAAAAAATAATTCCACTAAAATGCACCCTTAATGGTATTTCACAGCTTCCAGAGTATAAGAAAAATTTACAGCGGAGCCTGATGCCTTTAAGAGCATGATTCATATAGGCGACGCCACACTCCCTTAAGATACCGCAGGTGCAAGAAGTGTTACTTTCGCATTTCTCTACTCATCTCCGAACACCTCATTGATTGCACTCCTTCTGACCTCAAGAAAAAAAGAAAACGAGCGAATTGCGCGCAGGGGCCGAGCATCGATCATTGTATGTCGAATGAGGCGCAGCGCTAGTTTGCGGAGCAGCGATCGAAATGAGGCTGTGGTTCTGTTCAGGTCAACGGGCCATCATTTTTCACTCACGAGGGGTGGATCACTATAGCGTGCTCGCCTACTCAAGCATTATTTTTCTACGTCTGAGTAGTAGTATGCGCGAAACACAGAAATTTCCGAATAGAAGTTTCTAGTTGTTTCTTCTTTTTCAAGGCTCCAAGAACAGTTGCTTCTCTTTAATTGCGTGAAGCGTATGCTATTGGGCTGCGAAGAAGAGAGGAGATGAATAAGTGAGGTAAAAAAAGGGAGGTTAGCCAGCGTATATATATGCGCGTAGTGCACCGGCTATAGAGGCGCCACTGATGCTGATGCTTTCGAAAGTACGCTCGGGATACAGTAGCAGACGACTGCACTTTCCATTAAGGACAGCTAAATTGTGCGGCTGCGATTTCCCATTTGTTTGGGTGCCAGACTGCTGCTTCAGTGGTAACAGCTGCCAGAAAGGCGCGAGCCTCTATGAGAACGGACATGTACACGATGTTACAGGAGTTTCGGACAACCCAGTCCGCATAGTGTCACAGGTGCATCGCGCAAACAAGCGCAAGGAAGCCAATTTATACAAAGTGGAACTGGTGTCAATTTGCCGTTTTGTTTTGTTGACACGTGACATCGCCAAATAAATGCCTTCAAAGTTACTTAAACAGAGTAATAGCAAATTTGTTAATGGAAACTCGTTCACTTGTCAAGGTTTTCTCACCGAACGTAAGGGTGAATCAAAGCGCTAGTTAGCGCTGCATCGCCGATGCAATTCAGCTGCGTGCATCGGTGAACTGTCAGTCCCGCTGCATGCAGTTGTCCCAATCTGAAATTATCTTAGAGGCCTGCTTGGAAACGTACAAATGTAAAGTGTTACCAACTTGTGAATATTCTTTTTGGAATGTTACGCAAAAGTGAAGCCACATGATATATTTGGAAGCGGAGCAGCGCCGGCCAAGTTAGATGTGCGCTGACCGCAAGGGCGGGTTTCGTCCTTTGCGGCGAAGGCATTGCACTTCTGCACAGAAAAAAAGTAAGAAAATTTTATTGAGCAAAAAATTCACAGGCGAAGTGGCACTCATCCGCGACACAAACAAAGCACTCTGCGTGGTAAGTATGCGCGGACAGCATTCAGGTGAAAATACTTCACAAAAATTATGCAAATTTTTCAGCGTATACATCAAGCAGCAATACCATATGCAGCAGCTATAGTAGCAATCCTCGCCCTGGGCTACCTTTTTTCTAACACATTTCCCAAGCAACCACAATATCGAAGATGTCCTCGGGCGAAAGGAATAAATCTCTTAAAGAAGCACTTGACCTGTAATCATTCCGATAAACCACAGCGTGATATAAGTCACTGACAAACGAGACGAAGGGAAAAATATCACGCACTTAAAAAATGAACAGCAGTTCTGCATGATGCAACCAGCAACATTTCAGCATTTGCGAAATCACGCATAAAATAGATCCACAATCATGAACTGCGTGACACCTTGTTCGATGAATTTACCAGGCTGCATGAAACCGAGAAAATCAGCCCTTGCAAGCCTCAGCAAGCTGCAAGCGGCATTTAGAAGCTTAGTGAAATGCCTTTAGAGCCCGCATGCTGAACGGTCGACAAACGGAAAAACAAAACACGGGAAAGGCTGTGATAACCTTCACTGCTTGCCCGTGTAAACTTCACCGAGTGCAACAAACACCGAGATGACAAAATAAAGCGTGTGAGTAGGAACTTTCCCGCCGAACGGCGGCGACCTATTTCTGCCCTTACTCCTGCTCATGGGTAATCGCAGGGAATGATTAGAACCGTGTCGCCGGCAAGTTATTGCAAGTATTTGAGCACCCCGTCGCGCAACAATTGTTTTTCGACATGCCTTGAAGCTTTGGCCACCACGCACATGCAACGGGTGTTGCTTATTTCGCTCCGAAAACGTGAATAAAACAGAGAATCACGAGCAACAACGTAGAAAACTAAGGCGAACAGCTGCCCTCTTTCCCGAGTGCACATAATTAAGGCCGCCACCAGTAGCGTCTCGGTCGGCGTGCACCACGCATGTACACCGGCCGGCCACCCTGTGCTGGGGTAAGGGATTAAATGGTATTAATTGTGATAGATGGTGAGACGGGATAAAAAAGAAAAAAGAAGGTATAGCGAAAGACACAAATCCACCGGTAAACACCTGACGGCGGAGTGGCATGAGATGAACCAATGTGTCATCGCGCCGACTTCTTCCTGACCGCCAATGTTTTCGGCGCATGGAAATGACATCATCCCGAAAAAAAATGCGTTCTAAATGCACACGGTTAAAAATAACCTTGCACTCAGTCACGCAACGCTTGAAACAGCGAAGCTGAGTGATCGTAGCCCAGCATTTTCCGGAAGTGCGCGTGAATTTTTCATCTTATTACTCGTGATGATACAAGCGATTATTTTTAGGCCCCTTTAGAGCCACGCTCATCTGCTACAACCGACGGATCTGCTACAACCGACCAGGGTATAGTAGTATGGGGTAGTATAAATGCATCTCAGGAGATGTAGTTGGCTAGATGGCTGGATGAATATTATCCAATGTAGTTTCTACATCTGAGCAGCACGTGCCCTTATGATACAGCCACGTGCACAGGTCATGAACTTGCATCAAGACTCGCCCCGCGTCCTCTGAAGTCTCTGTACATAAAATTAATTATATCCATTCTGGCGTATCCCGCACTTGCACGTCTCCTGCAGGCGAGCAAAAACGTGCAGACATGTGCTCGTCCAAGGCTTCCGTAGCTTCCATCTCGAAAGGACTTGTACGTGGCGAACTGGGCCTGTTTTCTAGTTAAACATCACAATGTTTAATTTGTGCTTCTCTTTCACTTGTAGCCGATATTCATCTTTCACGTGCCTGAAACGGGTGAAAGAGCACCGTTCACACAATAATGCTGAAGTAGAATCAATGTGACCTAAACAATGCAGGTAAACAAGTTAGCGAGAGAGCCATCTGGTACGGTACGTGATGTAGTAGGGATTTACGATGAAGCGCGAGATTACGGCACTACTATAGTCACAGAAATAGAAAAGAGCGTCACTTGTGCTTCTCAATAATTTTACTTCCTTTCTGCTCTTCGGAGCCCCATCAATGAGTGATCGACTCTTCGCTCAATGGCTGCAGGTGTTCACTAAACTTACATGTGATGGAGCTTTTCAGAAAAGGAAGCGATAGAGAGCAGGCGGTGTCGGGGTAGTGGAATGAAGCACAAGCGGGAAATAAGAACCCGAGCACCATTGATAGAAAGTGACGTGCATATATATATTGACACGTGTGCTCTAGGCAGACGACAACAACGATGGGGGCATTAACGGACTCCGTCTAGTGGGTCAGTGGGATTTTTCCGACGACGAAGAAGAGGTGAGCATTGCAAGGATGTCCATCGCTTTCGATGATTTCCTTCAACAAGGTGCAAGACAGAGCACGCAGAATCTCTCCAGCGATTACTGCTTATATTTAGAGCGATAGCTCTACTACTCCAGGTACAAACACAGAAAACGCCTGGTTTCGTAAATCTGACCTTCAAGCTCAGCCAAGGTATTCAAGTTCAAACTTGTATTAGGCTGCCTAATGCGTTTTTGAAATGTGCGCGTCTCGGGGCAACCGCAAACAATAAACTAATTCATATTTCGATATTTCCTTCATATTGTGATATAAGACGGATCATATTGCCCCTAGATGTCTTCCCAGTTATGCGCTGGTGTATAAAATTGAAGCCGACTTTAAGAGTATCGCCGTAAGCGTGATCTTTGTAAGCTGGCTTTCCCTCATTGTGTATTGCAGTGGAGCCTACTCATTAAAGAAAATTGCGATGCGAACGGAGCCCGATAACGCTATCTTGCTTAAGCGTCCTCTTTTTTGTTCCTTTTTTTTATTGTTTTGCCCGATGTCACCCATATGCCGTTTTTCGTTTTACCCTGACAGTGTCGGCTAGTTATCCTCTGCCCGTGAAGAATGTCTTAACTTGCGTCTTCATTGTGAATCTCACAATGGACTTCCATTCAGCTGCCGTGTTTTCCACCATTGTGTCAGTCGTCCGTCCTTTTGTGAATGGTGAAGAAAAAGAAGGAAAAGGAAAAAATACTTTATTTTTTACGCTTCTGAATGCTTTGCGCTTCTGAATGCTTTGCTGCCGGTGCTCGTCTGGGGCATAGGACGAGGGTCATATTTTTAAAACAAAACAAGAACATGGAGACAAGAACAGACATCGGCAATTACACATACAATAACGGAATCAAAAAGTTCGCCATTTTGACGGAAAAGGAAAGGATAGAAAAAAATTATGTAAACATAAAAAAAAAGTTCACAAGTTTACATTTAGATAATAATTGCTTGATCTTTGCTTGATTCTTGATTCATGTATATTTTGCGTTCTGGCATAGCTTTCAGTTTGGAAATTCGAGTACGTTGTTTATTTTGTTGTTGGTTTTTACCTGTACATATCATTGTTGCAAGCCCCTTAACACTTACACTACGTTTGTCATTTCATTCTTACTAGTACAAAAATTCCAGTAATTGCTTTGCCTTCTGGTTTTTTTTTTTTTTTTTTTTTTTAACAGCGGAGTTGTTTAAGCCGGCTGTAAGTTGTGCCGCGAGCCGCAAAACATTGCTGAGCGATGATTCACCTGGGTCGCCTAGCAAGAGATTGAGATTGTGGTTGTGAAGACGAAGAGGCGCTATTTTCTGACCACCTCGCGGAGCGGCATGTGCATCGCCTCCTCTCCGTGCCGTGTACATGTTGCCTTGACGTGGGACGTTAAGGAGAGGGAAGAGAGCATGCGCGCGGCGCGCGCAATGCTCGGGAGAGCGAAAGAGAAAATGAGAGCCCGAAAGAGAGAGAGAATGAAAGAGTAGCAGCACCAACGAGGCAACGCGCAGAGCTGATGCCGACGCTGCCCGCGTTTTCCCGTGTCCCCGTGTTCGCGGCGAACGCGCGCGGTGTCCGTGACTGCAGCAGGCAGAAGCGTCGGCTCAGCAGGTTTCGATCAGCCACGCCCCGGCAAGTGTGGAGGCGCAGCGTTGCCGTGACGTAACCGGGGAGATTAAGCTCGGAGCCGCCGCGACGGCGGCAGAACTCTCGTTGACTCTGTGGCGAGTACATGTAGCCTTGACATGGGACGACCAAAAAAGATCCGGACACCCGAAGAAGAAGCCGCTCATTTCGAAGTGCATCGCGCATGCCAAGCGAGAATCTGCGCGTCGGCGGCGAGCCGATTCAGAATACCGTGCCTAGCAGCACTTAGCATTTCCTAGCAAAACTTAGCCAAGCCTAGTAAAACCTGGAAGAAAAGCCAGGTCGATCACCAGCTCCGCTGTTTACTCCAGCCTTGCACCACTAGTGCAAGCTGCCCACTTTTTTTTTCGTTGATTTATGTTTAAATCTGTTATTTCTTACTGCCCGTACTATAATTTATTGCTTTGGTAAATAAAGCAAGCAACTAAAATTGATTACTTTTTCGCTATCTTCAAACAAATTAAGAGTAAATTCTTGTTTTTCGCATATGCATAAGATTATTTACTAGGTATTTCTTGCAGTAACTCCATTCACTCTTCCTTCAGTTTCTGACTATATTGTTCTGCTTATTGGTGTTACTGACCATGCCCACAGGAGTGGGAAGTAATCATTCTGCCAAAGTGATTGCAGCTTGTTCTTCTCACCCGTTAATTTGCGTCTGAGCACCAATAAGCACTTATCTACTTGGTATAGCAAACTAAATAACGGCTACATATAACTTCGAAATTCAATTAACAAAAGAAAAAAAAACAATATGCGCATGTCTAGGCAATGTTACCATGATCAAAATATAGGCGAGGCCACAACGATTTGCAGCCCGCACGTCCGGAAATTAGGCGGCTTGCGGAAGATTGCAAGCAGCGGGTTTTCGGCTAGCAGCTGTCTTGAATCAGCTGTGATTGTTGACGTCACTGGTGACAGGGCATATGCAGAAGTTCAGAAAGGTGAGAAGCTGTTAAAGGTGCAGCATACAAAGCACGAAAACAAGATTTTCAAGTGTGTCAGGTGCCGCGGACATAATGGCGGCTCATGCATCGACGTTTGCCCACAGAATAAACGCCCTCGGCCGTTGCTTCGCTCTCCCACTTGCGTCCCACGTCGCTACGGGTGACAACCAGTGGACGGCGATCAACTTTGCGAAGTACGCGCCTCCCTTGCCCACTTACTCTAGTCTCGGCGCTGACTTTTCTATTACAAGCTCTCAATTAAGAGGAAGTTGAAGCACAGGTGCGATAACAAACGGTGCCATAGCAACGTGCCGTCAGCAACGGTAAAGGGTGTTGGACAAGTGCAAGAGAGAAATAAACGTGGCGCGATGAGTGGATGTCAAGACAACGTGCGCACGAGGGACACCTGAGGGGATAAGTGATACCAGAACCACAGCAGCAGATGCGTCATTTTCTCCTGCTCTATTTCTGTTCTTCGTGACCTGAGAACAACGAAGAGAAGGACGTGACGTGTTTGTCTTTCGGAACAGCGATGGCCTCACTGACATAGAGGGTTGATAGCATATCAGGCTTGATTGTTTCGCCGTCAACGAAGATTAACCGCGTTTTCACGAAGCAAAATGTAAACATTTGTTAGAAGAAGGCACAACAGAAAACTTAGACGTAAAAGCAGGGAGGTTTGAGCGAGTTCGAGGGAAAGTAATTGCGGCTTGACTTTTGCGAACTCCTAATGTTGAGCCTAGGCTCTCATCGGCGCCAACCAAAGACAAATTATTCGCACCCGGAAGTTGCACTTTTCTTTACTTCTAGTTTAAGGTTTCGAGAGCGTAAATGATTTAGGAACGCGCTTCTCTGTATACGTTGTGTAATATCATGAGATAGATAATAAGAGATGAAAGGCAGACAGGTTAACGAGAATAACTGGCCAGTTGCACTGGGAGAAGTGGTAAGGGTGGAAACAATGAGCAGAACATCTTGTGGGCCTGTTTGGTTCATTATTATGACTGGTACTTACTATGCGACACAGGAAACAGGCAACATAAATTCAAGCTTTCTTCATGTTCCTTCTCTTCGTGTTGTCATGTCCCCGTGTCGCGCAATAACTATCACTCCTTAAGTAGAAACAATGAGGTCGAAAAATAAAAATAATTATGGGGTTTTACGGGCCAAATCCACAATCTGATTATGAAGCACGCCGTAGTGGGAGACTCCGGAATAATTTGGACCAACCGGGGTTCTTTAACGTACACATAAATATAAGCACGCGGGTGTTTTCTGCATTTTTCCCCCATCGAAATGTGACTGATATGCAGAAAACACCCGTGTACATATATACAGAAAGAAAATAGAAATAGAAAACACTCGTGTATATATACATATATATACAAAGAGAATATGTCACCGAAGCACACGCATGGCGCCTGCAAACTGTAACAGTCTTTCATACAGTCCTAATGCTTTTAAAAATAACACAGGAATCTGTTTAGAGCAGCTCGATTTATAGTCTGCTGGAACGGGGGTCCCAGAATTTTGATTCCGCAAGGGGACATTCGACATGCATGTGGAGCGATTTACTTTGTGACTGAAATGAAGAGAATTGCGCAGAAGGTGTGAAATTATCTCGTCGCACCCAATAACTTCACATTCGGGACTTTTTGTCATTCCAATGAACAAAAAGGTGGATATTTGTGAATTGTAGTCGAAGCAGGCGACATATCAGAGTTACGTCACGTCGTGGTAAGCCGTGCGGAAGGCGAAGATTTATGTAGGAATACAGAGAACAAAGGCACAGGTCTGTAATGCATCTGCATGCTAATTTGACTACGCCGCCAAGCTATCAAAGCGGAACTATCCGTGTGCACTATGGCGACTCTACTACGGTTGCGTCAAGTCATTCTTTCTTTCTTACTTTTTTTTTTGGCCTTCGTGCCCGCACGCACAGGCACACACATGTTGTATAGTTCTGCTTTTGATATCCTTTCCATCTGCTTTCAAATTTTGAGAAGCTGATAATCTTGCAGGTGACTGAAGCTTGGGATAATTATCCTCGGTCTTGTTCAACAACCCCTAATTGATCATCATTAACGCTTGCCAGCCGGAAGGCGGCGCATCAACGCACTGCTGGGCGGAGTAATTGAACGATATGCAAGTGCGGCTTGCGCTGTTCGTCCCTTCACATTACGCACGGAAGTGCAAGCGACGTCCAATCCTTCTTTTGCGGCAGTCGCGAACTGACTCTGAAATCTGCTGCGGGTGACGTGCAATGGAAGATCCCCGAGCCCCCTTAGCCTTCCAGGACATTGCAAATTAAAACGCACGTTAGTCGGTGAGCACCGGCTTTTTGTTCATAAGGAGGTAGTGTCAATGGGGCTTCTTTTTTCCTCATGTTTTGTTCGCAATTTGACAGCGTACATAGCCTATAATTAAAGTTTGCGGGACGAACACATTGAGGGATGGCCACGTTCACAGCAATATAGATCATGTGCCTGGGCCATCTCTTGATAAAGAAGCGTTCCGTGCGTTGTACGCTTAAGGGAGATAGTAAGAGCGCCAGCTGTCTAGTTTCTCGCTGTTTGAGCTTGAAGCGGCTAAGAAATACATCATTAAGCACAAAATACGCAGGAAGTTTTGAAGGCAATTTCAGCCTTTAAGAAGGGAAATTGTGAGAGGCTTCCTATAAGTACTTGAATATACTGTTGCCTTTCTTATTCTTCGATTCAGCTTTGCTCCTAATTTTCTACAGTACTCTAAGGTTTAGACGGCGTCATACCACTAACTTGCGATAATTCATTTTCCTGAATATATCCGTCAGTGTTTAATAAACATGCATAAACTTCAGCACAGGTATGGAAGGTAAATGGCAGCCACCTTTACGCCTTTGCCACATTGAAACTGTGAATGTCAAATGAAGAAGTGCCTATAAGTATAATTGTCGATATATATTTGAACCTGTGCTATAGTGCTTAGCTACATATGAAAAAAAATTCTTTCTGATACATTTTTCTGCCTCAGAAACTTGTAGAGTTTTCTTTGCGGGCTTCCGCAGAACTAATATGTCATGAGGAGAAATTCGTGGTTTTGACGGCCTCAATGGCTACCAATTGTAATAACTTACGCAGGGCGCTGCTCGAGTATACGTTGCCGTGCAAACAGGCCTTTCTTAAAGACCAACTGCTGCTTCAGCATCGCTTTAACGTAAACGCCCTCTTTTGGATGCGATGACACCCGCAGAACTATACTGCGCACACGTCCGGGTGGTGAACGCCCTTCCCCCGGCCAGGCGCGCTCTACATCTGAAGACGAGACGTCAAGCTGAATGAATACGCAAGAACTGCGCGTTGCAAGTGGTTCGACTGTTTTGCAAGCTGAGCCGCCGACCCTAGTTGTAGCAGCACCACCGTTGACTACCCCGTTTCATCGACTCCACATGTAGGTCCCCGCCGTCGTATGCCTGCTCGATCTCCAGTCTACTGAGCTCTGTTGACGCCAGCTCGGTCGACGTCTGTAACAGCGCAGACTTTAACATCCGAAATCCCGTTGTCGGTATGTCGCATTGGGCTTGACAAAGACTTTTCTCTCATTCTCTCTCTCTCTCTCTTTCTCGAACTTCCTCCCACCAACATCTTTCAAAACCGTTTTTATCGCTCTTGTTTCAATCTAGAGGGCCTCTGCGTCATATTCGCGCAGAAACAATTTGCGAGCCTACGTCTGACGTGCTCATTAGGCAGCTACAAGCTTATACGCAGCGGGAGCAGCTGATGTGGGCATGCAGGGAGCGAACAAGCAAACGAGCAGGAGCGAATGGACTGGAAATGACTGGTTGTGCGCAGCGCTCCACACAAACCTTTAGGCAACTAACTGCTAATTGCTGCGGCAGAAACGCGTGTTGCCTGGAGGGCGACAGGAGTGGGCACAGCAGAAAGTGGGCGAGCGACAAACACAATGTGTCATAGCTGCATGGCAGAGAAATGAAACAAGTAAACATCAATGAAAAATTAAGCCGGTTCCACAATTGTGAAGTTGTTTGAAACAGTGGAGCTCTGCAATCGTGACTGTATAGCGTAATGGGTATGACGCTCGCCTTCAGACCGTGAGTACCCGGGTTCAAGTCCCGCCTCTCTCTCTTTCTCTTTCTTTCTATCTCTCGCTCTCATTTTATGTCTCTCACGCACATAGCAAGTTGTGTTACAATCTTCGGCAGAATGCAATTCTATGTTTCCTATAAATGCATGTTATGCAAGACGCTCGTATTCGGACCGCCCTCGCCAAAAAGTTTGTTTTATTTATTTCTCCCGCTCTCTGTCTCTCTTTCTTTCTCTCTCTGCGCCTCCTCTCCTCATCTCAGAGTTGCTCCACTTCACTCGAAACTGCGAACACCATCGCTCCGTAGGGATCAACCTCGACCTTAAACAGCTCCGCTGTTAAAACAGCGATGTTGTCGGCTGTTGTGAACGGTCCTTGGCTTTAGGAAATGCCTGCGTATGCGCGTAGTATAGCTTGCTCGCAGAAGGACCCATGCATCATTTAAACATACGGCGGTCCATCGAAGCAAACATATATACTACGCGTGCGTTCCATTATATATACATATATATATTTGCTCGCTGACCGGTGGAGCATAAATCGCGATGAAGCAAGTTGTGAGCTTTACACAGGTGGCAAGTTGGGTGACATAATCAGAAGTAGTTTCACTTTCCCGACAATCGCGGCTGTCAGCTCACCCCATTCCGCGACACAACAGACTCCCGACAAAGCTTGCTCAAAATATTTGTGCAGATTCGCGCATATTAGTCAAAAAACTAAAAAACAAACAAAAAATAAGCGATATCCTGCAGCAAGAAGAATTAAAGGGAACGCAGAGTTATAAGTATTTATTTGAAGGACCCGCGAACACTACGCTATGATCGTGCGTGAGCTAAGGTGGGGGAGAAAGAAGCGTCGCACCTAGGATGTGGTCGGTATCCTGTGCTTTACTAAGTATCGCTACCAGAGACTGTGACGTACAGTGAGCTTAGATCAGGAAGGAAAGATAATCGTAAAACAAAAAGAAAATCTTGTACCAGAATTAACTCGGAACAACTGCAGACAGAGCTCAGCCAAATAGCCCTGATAAAATATTTATGATTACATGTGCTTATGATTACAAGGGCGAAGGCAAAAGAGGCATCAGCAACCTGGTAGCAAATCATCTCACTTTCATAGTACACGACATCGGTTGCGAATACTATAAGGTTGAGCACTCGCTCATTGCAGTCATTCCCAGAAAGGATCTCAAAAACAGCATCTTCGTTATCTTCGTTCTTAACATGTACAGCTCGCCCAGCGACCATAAGCAGAGATTCACAAATATCATAAATAAGGCAGCCAGTAGAGCCAAGTCGTGTCCGCTCTTGGTGGCAGGAGACTTCAACGCCCCGCACCAAGCGTGGGGTTGCCCCCCATTTAATCCACAAAGGGCTAGACTTGTGGCAGGTCACAACCAACCACAACTTCCTGCTTCTAACGCATCCGGCGTTTCCGACTAGGACCGGGAATTTGTGTACGAGGGATACTACTCCCGACTTGTCTCTGGAGTTCGGATGTAAGGCTCCCAAGGAATTCGCAGTCACTGACTGGGACGCCTTTAGAAAAATCCGGAAAGAGCGCTCCCAGCGTGAGCAGCAGAGTACGATAGCTAACTTGGAACAATGTACGACACAGGTGAGGGAAGATATTAAGGCGATGACCAAGAAGGTCCAGACCAACCTCGAAGTCCAAAGGATGGATAGTCGGCTGGCGCACCTTCTCGAAGCAATGGAATCGCTAACCAATAGGTGGAAAAAGAAAAAGCTCAATCGACGGATTAGAAAAAAGATTGCGGAGGTTAACAAGGCCATAAAGAAGCCCTGTCGCTTACTAAGCAAGCAGAAGTGGGACGAGGTATGCAACCCCGTAGACGAACAAAAGTGGGTGGAGGCTAAGTGGAATCTTCTCAAGTACCTACCAGACGAAACCAATACTACGTCCAACCAGAGGAACGTGCTGGAGAAAATCGTGCACGAGGCCACTCGAAAAGAAGACGTGCCGAAAATCCAAGGACCTTATGTTTGTGTCCAAATGAGGATTCTTGTGCTTTCTTTTTTTTTAGTTTTACGCAATTGCCAGTTGGAATGTGGAACAAAAAAAGATGTGGAAATCACGCTTGTGCTTTGCAAATCTCCGCATATGTACGCTCCAACTTGTCAAACTCAATGAAAACATTTGAATATTAAAGGACAAATGCGTCCGAAAAATAAAGGCTGTGTTCACTCATATGAGGCGAGTTTCAAAATGCATTAAAACTTTGCGACACTACAGAAACGAAAAAGCTTCACGCTGTGTTCCTTACCTACAATCGAGAGAGCTGTCTTTAGAATTAGATTACACCACCCTTGATCCTGATATTAGGTCTGGTCATCCGTTTGATCACAATGCCTTCGATTTATGAGCATCTGGTGCCCGCGTTATTCATACGAACTAATCGATACGATACCGGAGAGCGCTCAGTGCCTTGGTGATTGCCAGGCAGACACGCAGAGAAAAATTTTACCCATTTACATTTCCTTTCGCATTTTTCATTGTACCGCTTGGATAGACGACGGTGCAGTTAATCTTTAAATGCGCGGAGAGGACCCGGGTAAGTCATGCCTATGAAACACATGCTCTTCTCAACACGAAACAATGTCATATATTATTATTATTGTTATTATTATTATTATTATTATTATTATTGTTGTATGTTGTTGTTGTTGTTGTTGTTGTTGTTGTTGTTGTGTTGTTGTTGTCGTTGTTGTTGTTGTTGTTGTTGTTGTTGTTGTTGTTGTTGTTGTTGTTGTTGTTGTTGTTGTTGTTGTTGTTGTTGTTGTTGTTGTTGTTGTTGTTGTTGTTGTTGTTGTTGTTGTTGTTGTTGTTGCGTTACCTCTGCCTTGACATGGCGAAATAATACTTTGCTAGCTAATGTTTTCCTCACAGTAGAAATGTTAAAGTACCATCTTTAATATAATATATAATGTATATGTATATATAATGTATAATGCATTTATTATAATGTATTCTCAAAGCTGATGAGTCATCATTGGGCGTGGCCACGAGTCATATTGTTGAAGTCTGCGTGCGACAGCATGGTGCCATTGAAAATGTGAATAGTGTCAGAAGCACTGAAGCACCGCCCGCGCGCTTGTGTGTGCGTGCGTGCGTGCGTGTGTGTGCACGCGTGTGTGTGTGCGTGTGTGTGTGTGTGTGTGTGTGTGTGTGTGTGTGTGTGTGTGTGTGTGTGTGTGTGTGTGTGTGTGTGTGTGTGTGTGTGTGTGTGTGCGTGTGTGCGTGCGTGCGTGCGTGCGTGTGTGTGTGTGTGTGTGTGTGTGTGTGTGTGTGTGTGTGTGTGTGTGTGTGTGTGTGTGTGAGAGAGAGAGAGAGAACAAGAGAGAACATAGCCAAGCATAAAATAGCTTTTTCCAAAAACAACTTTTTTCATAGTTTAACTAGGTAATAAACGCATATCTCAAGTGCGGCATCGTACCTATACGAGGCTATTTTTCGTAGTTTGCAATTGCTCGTGTGTTAATTTATTCGCAACACTTCTAGAGAGCACACTGTTTACTGATGTCGAGAGAGACAGTAAGGACGGAAGGGAGGGAGGGGCACTTTGGTGAATCCTGGAGATGTTCCCGGAGTCAAGTGATTGGGAAAGTGCGAGTGAGTTACTAATTAGAGCAAGCTAATTAGTGCATACTAATGAGAACTAATGAACGACGTGAACTGAGAACTAATAAACGAGTTCGCCAGTCAACCACAGTCGTTGTTCTTTTCTTCTATGTAAATAAAACTGAAAGTGCTTTCTGTTTTACTAGATGGAAAAAATATATCAGGCACTGGAATCTCTAAAGATCGTTTCTGTTTCTTCAAATCTCTGCGCTCTTCACCGCATTCTTCGTCATGGACAAATTCAACGGGGCTGTGCTTAGTTTAGTAAACACGGTAGTGCACGGCCAGAGGAGATTAATTTCCTATCCTGGTTGGCAAAGACAAGTTTAGTTTCGCTTGTTTTGGCTTCTCTGGCGCTCTCTCTGCCGAATATGCTCTGCTTGCACATTAAATTCTGTTCCACGATACGCAGCCCAGGCAGCCGAGGAAATCTCTCGTGAGGATAATCCGGCACACATTTATTCACAGCACGATTCCCCTCTCTGCGAACCGACCAACGGGAGCCTGGTGTGGGCAAACAACGTAACTCGTCAGGCAGTGCATCATATGCATCAGGCCACGCATATGCAACAAAATGCAATGAACAAGGCCAAGAGGGCACGAGGTTCAGTTTGGTGCATTCTGCATACCTCGCGATAGCGGGAAACAAACATTCTGCCTACCAAGACTCTACGTTGGCGTCACATGGGTAGTTGTAGATTGCGTCGTTGTCAACCTAATTAGCATGTCAACGTTGCGTTCCACCTACTCCACTCTCACATCCTGGTGACGCTCACTTACGTGCTATTCCCCGTTCTGACAGCGAGAGGCAGAAACTTCCTTCCGGTCTGTTTTCGTGACAGTTCTCCATACATCCGACGTACAACTACGCATCTGCGAAGAACGAGCAGCGTAAAGAGCAACGAACTCAACGAACGTGAACGCTATCTTCTTCTGTGCTTGCCAACAATGAGACTCCGCGAAGCTGCGTGATGAGGTTTGTGAATGTATTTTGGTTCATATTTGTTTTTCTTTTCTTCTTTCTTCTTCTCGCCGAGAGTACGCACGGATGTGAGCTGCGTAAACACTCCACGTGAGTGTTTCATCTGCATTTTAATTAATTCCGGGACAAAGTTTTCTCCTGTCTTAATTATGCTAACTTTTCCATATGAGCCGAGGGCTGATGACTGCCTGTGCGCTGTGTTCTCGCCGCTTAGTTGGCGTTGAAGTGAGAGGCAGCACGAAGGGCAGTTGACTCGCTGCTGCTGCCGCTCTTCCTCACACCAGCGTTTCGACAGCGAGTATCCGCGGTCATCGAGTGAGTTGTGTTCATGTTTTCCATAAAGCATTACAGACCCCCCTAAGCAGTTGCAGTGATGGTTTTGAACAGCTTCGCCGACATCCACTTTCGCAGGGCCAGGATGGCGAGTTTTTTTTTTATTCCGCAACATTAAAGGCTGAAAGTTTCCAGGTCCCTATAACAATCGGGAGTTTTGTTTCCAAATATCAGTATTTAGCCGTTGTCTCTCCAGAACTGGCTGCTTTTTGGTCGATGTCGGGTAATAGTAATCCAGCAACGAAGCAATTTCTACAAGGCGCCGCTAGATTTGTCTGCGTGTTTGTACATGTATAGAACTAAAGGCATGGATTGACTGGGTAAGTAGAGCATGAAGTATCTGCCTGCAGCACAAGTGCGAAGTATTTATGGTTGAACCTGAGATGCGGCCGTGATCTTGAGAACCAACTGCAGCAATAAACATCGACCAAGAATGAAACGAATAAAGCGCATGGCTTCTTATAAGAATATACAAACCGAAATCAATCGTTAGGGTAACGCTGCAAGAGCGTGCACTGGAGATGAGGTACAGCATGACCCATGCAGGCTGTAGCAAAAACCACAGGTAAAAGCAAAGTTTCCTGTAACCAATCGCCTGTACATCGTCAAAAGTAAGACACGTTGGCGCTACTACTTCTAATGGATGTCTAAGCAAGTATGTCAGCAAGGAAATGTAAAAAAGAACAGTGTATTACAAAGTTATATTACAGTTTAGAAAAAGACGTGTCTGTCACAATCCCGGAGACCGGAGGTAAAAATAAAGGCAGACACTTGTCGCTAACGTCCAGAGCACAATATAACCGTTAACGCTGTGCATGAAGGCTCTAAATAATTCAATATGAAGTCATCAAATGGCTGCATTAGGTTTTTAAATTATTTAATATAAAATATTGTTCACAGAGCAATAAACACACAAAGCAACAGAAAGAACGTAAAACTTTATCTTTTTGAACCTCACAGTCATAAGAGAGAGAATGTTCAATGATGTATTCGCGACTTCCCTCTTTAATGACCTTACAAAACTTGAGAATAAAAATTTGGCTTGACGTCAAATAACGCGGTTTAAAACAGAGCTAGCCGGTGCATATTTAACAGGTTTGGCCTCATTACATATGACAGGGGCGACACAATAGTGAACACGAGCAGTGTTTTCTATGCATAACCTAGATCAGTATAGAAACGAATAAATTTGTTTTCATATCGTTATGTTCAAATATAATAAACTCTTTTTGCCCTAATCCTGCCAACCAGAAGAAGAAAAGAGACAGGGCGGAATCTGTTGCTCCGCAAGTTACTAAAGTCGTGTAAATTGAAATTAACTCGTAATGAACTGAGACAGATGATCAAAAGAGTTATGCTTTAAATAGAGAACCAGTAAGTGAAGTTGCGTTCTTAAGCTTCTGTGTATATTAAAGTCAACACAAACGCCAGTTCTGGATGTTTGCTTCTTTTCATCTTTGCAAACTTTGACTTAGCGCAAAGGCAAAAGAAAAAATGATTAAACGAGAGCTTTCAGCTGTAGAACCTTCCTGCAAGGAAAAGATTCTCCTGCTGAGTAGGTTAGGTTAAAAGAACTAAAACGATCGTCATTTTTATCTTGATTTCCAGTATTTTATCTTCTGAAACAGCTAGGTACAGCGTACGTTCCTGAACCTCATTAAAGATATAGGATTTCTGGGCCTGTGCATCTGGCATTAGCAATGTGTACTCTCTAATTGCACTTCTATAGGCATTTCAATTTCACAGTCGTACATTAAGCAGTCGTGATGCATTAGACATTGCAGCTGTAGATGCCCAGTTAGGAAGCGACAACAAAAATATGGGCTTGCTAAATATTCGTAGAAAAAGGACTGCAGCAAGCGATGAATGATTAGCAAACAAAAGTGATGCAATAACTCTGTATTAAATGAGAAGGTTATATGAGAGGTCATTTTTCGCCTAAAGCCTTTCTTGACGAAATGAAAGAAAGAGGCACCGGCTATATTTGCTTTACTATTTGCCCACTCAACAAACAAAACTCAGCGGCGATTTAGCCGTAAACGCAAAAGAAAGGCATTAGCATTACATGGCACTTCTTTGAGGTCCCGGATACATGATTTAAACCGCGTTCACTACATCGCAACGTGTTGTTCAGGCGCTCACTGGGCACACGTCTTGTCCCTTAGAGGAGCGAAGTGCAACTTACGCTGGTCCGAAGCAGACCACCGTCCGTTTCACTATATATGCACCAAGATTTGAAAATATGCAAATGCCACGTAGCTGGACAGAACAAATGTAATGTTGCTTGCCGTAACTTGGAGATACTCAGAATATTTTTTGCGTTCCGCCTAATTACATAATTAGTCCTAATAATTAATCAACTTCTCAAATATTATAATTAGATGAAAGATTTCAATGAGAAAATTGTAGAGAAACATGAATAACTCGTGATACAGCTTTCTGTTGCTCAATACTCCTACATAAAACTGTTTTTCCAAGCGTGAAACAAGCCCGTAATAACACGCAAAATTGCCCCGCGATAGGCCACTCGAGGCGCTTCGCGCCGCTTTTTTCATCCCCCGCTGCGCTCCGCCTTCACTCTTTCATCCGCTGCGCTCGTTCGCTCGGCTACGTCGACGCTAGCCGCAGCAACGGGCGCCCAATAGCTGCGCACCAGCATCCGCCCGGACCACGTTATTCTTTCTCCGTGGCCCGGACTAACTACGACGATGCCCGGCGCCGACTGTGAGGCGCAAGCCAGGAGCCCCCTTCCGAGACGGCAGTAGCCGCCACCTTCCCTGGAAACGGTAGCTTCCGCGAAGGCCAGTCTCCGGAGCCTGTCAAACTGACAGTCACGTCGAGCATTCCCGTGGGAACCACATCTACGTTTGGTTCTCAAGTTAGAAATCCGTTTCCTGGTGTGCATGGGCGATCGAGCAACATATGAGGAGGAGCCCGGCGGAACGGTGCCACATCACGGGCGGGATATTGCGAACTGGTCGGAGTTGTGATTGGCCAAGAAGAACTGCAGTGAATTCCCTCATCGAGTGAAAGGGGGAAATTAACTGCATAAGAAGCGAAGTTTGAGTGTTGTGAGAAACGCTCGACCATGTAGACGCTCGGACATGTAGACGCTCCGACATGCAACGACTTAGCATGTAGTAAGCTCCAATCACGATGGAGCCCTTGTTTTAAAATATGTACATGTGTATATAAAACGCTTTTCTCAACTCTCTGGAAATCTCCTTCTCCCGGCACTTGGTACGATACCACCCATGGAAACTTTGTGGCCGCTCGGACCCTCGGACTTCACAACAACGCAAGACATCTTCATGTATTGAAACTTTCTCGAATGTTGTCGACGACTTTATAACGAAATAATCTTGTCTAATCAGAATGTGTACGCGACGCCGAGTATTGATGTGCACTCTAAAACGTACGCGAGCACCATCGATTACGATGAGTCATGTACGATGAGTCACGTATAAATAGCTGATGGTCTTAACCAGTAGATTTCGACGACCGACGACTATACCCGCCGCTATCGCTGTGCATTGAGTGTCACTTGCTTTTCTGAGCAAACGTTTGCCCAATAAACAAATAAATAAATTAGTGACTCGTGGTTTTCGCGCTGGTTCTTCACAGTCTCGGCAACTTGACATCTGATGGAGGTGCTTAGTTGTGTACCAGACGCCCCCTGCAAGCCGTGAGAAAAGCCAGAGCCGTGAAGACATCGTCAACGTCACCATGGACCAGCGAGCAAGCCGCAGGCTGCAAGGAAGGACTACTGCCGCAGTATGGACTCCTACCCGATAAAACAAGAAAGGTCATTGCCAAGTCAGCAACCACAATGACAGCCCCACTGCCGCCAGCAGTTATCGTACTGCAGCAACCCAGGAAGCCACCAACTTCCCGCGGATCATCGATTGAAGACCACGAATAATGGATGGAGGCATACGAAAGGGTTGCTACGTTCAGCAACTGAGGCTGCGAAAGCAAGCTTCGGCATGTCTATTTCTCCTTAGAAGACAGCGCCAGGATTTGGTTTGAGAATGAAATTTCCACTCTGTTTACAACACTTTCCTAGACACCTTCACAAGCATCGCGAGCAAAAAAAAAAAAAGAAAGCCGAAGCTCTCCTGGAAACCCGTGGGCAGCAACCAAATGTGGACATCGTGATCCCAGTTATTCCTGGGCAAGAAAATTACTAAGTGAAGAAAGCAGGTCCCAAATCGCAAACAAAGTAAAAAGAGCGAAATGTATTGCTTGCCTGATCACTGGCTACACGTGACACGAAAATAGCTACAGTAAAATCCAAGACGAGACTTTACAGACGGCCAATTATGCACCACGCACTAAGAATACGACACCCTGCAGAAAGCCGCAATTAGTTCGTCAGATGAGATAAAACGAAGAAACGGAAGTAAAGGATATACAGTGGGCGCGCGTTCGTCTTAAGCAACGGTGATATTTAATCATCTCCAGCTCAAGACTCCTAGAACGTGGAGGCAGGCTTCCACCGCAGTGACAGCGCAACCGAGCGAACGAGCGGCGTGGGGCCCCAGACGCAGAGGGCGTAAAGCAATTAGCAAGGTCGCGGCTGCCGCCACCGCAAAACATCATGCTCTTGCCAGCGCCGTATAGTAGGGTTGACCGCGCTCAGGGAACGCGGTAAATCGAATTGCGACCACCACCTCATAGGTCACAGCACTCGTCGTTGCTTTTGCTACGACTAGGGAGCTCGCCAGCCCCACTGGGAATCATCTTGGGCAACCGAAAGTCAATCATCCGGTGACCGCTGCGCAAGAAGCTAAGCATCGACTATTCGCTGTCTGACTCCCCACCGGAAACGAGCAGAACTAGAAGATAAGAAAGAAATGAAATAGGGTAGCCAATAAAGAAGAGAAGACAGAATCCAGACAGGAAAGAATCAAGGAAGGAAGTGCGGGAAAGAATGAAGTGCGAAGAGAGTACGGTTTTCGTAAATGAGGCGAATAAGGCAACCGAAGACAGGCGCTGCACCATTCACGATCGATGACCACGGGAGTTGCGCGCGATGAGGCTTAAGCGGTGACACTATTCGAAAAATGCTGGCCATTTGACTGTTTTTAAATGCGAATCATTTCTTGCCGGCGGCTCTGTCCATCCCTCCCGCGGCGTCCCACACCTCCACAGCGCATGCGCGTCACCCCCCTCTCTCTCCTCTGCCACGCTCCCCCTTTCTCTCCTCTAGGAATCCTGTACGAAGCGGCGCCCGCGTCCCACACCCCCACAGCGCATGGTTATGCCCTCAGCCATGGCTCACAATGAAACACAAAGATGTCAATGTTTTGACGTCACTTGATGGCATTTGAATCTATTATTTCTTACATGTACTTTGAATTGACCTAGTTGGTACGTGGTCATTTTCTAACACAGTGTGCACAAAAACACAGTGAAAAGAAGGACGATAATACAAGTTCTGACTAACAAGTGGTCGTTTTTTTTTTTGGAAACATTCATTATAAACTCATGATAAAGCGTGCGCTTTACGCATGCGCAACGCCACTTCCCAGCATCTCATCTTGTACACCCATCATCCGTATTCCAAAAGTGATTTTACACTATATAACACTGTTGGGGAAGCTTGGTTAACACAGATATTGTACTTCTGCTTAATAAAATACGCTTCCATAACATCTTGAAGAGATAGTACGCTAATTCTGGAAGCGAACTCGACATCTTCAAGACAGATGGACGTGTATACAGGCTTGCAAGCACGTTTTATTCCAAACCATCCCCAGCCAGCCCTGTCGGGAACACCCCATTGTGGTGTACAAGCCTATTAGGTTCGTTTACTTCTAGCGACCATAACCCTCCGGCCTTTCTCGATGCTGTATATTAGTTAAAACTACTGGAGGTATTAATAGTCATTATCTGTTTATCTATCTGGAGTCGGCGAATGCCGGCAAGGTCTCGCATTCACTTCCTGTCCTTATTCAAGAAGCACAACCGATGAAGTGTCTCAAGTTGAGTTATGATAAATACCTGGCCTATGCTGCCGTTAAGTGAACAAGTTGCGAAAAAAGGTAAAAAAACATAAATAACGGGGATTGTAAAGATTTGAAAGCATCCTTTTATTGCATTTTACAAAATGTTATAACCATGGCGGAAACCATTTGTTACTAGAAGTCAAACTCTTTAGCTGCGGCCTTTTTTTTCCCCTCAATTTGACGTCTCACGCTGCCAGGCATAAAACAATAAATGCGGGCCGTTCAGGGATACAATCGCAAAAGAGTTGACCTGGAGGCTTCTACGACCTCGAGACAGGAATATTGGTGATTTAAATTGATTCTACGACGGTACACGGCTCAAGGACGAGAAAATAGGTTTTTCGTTGTGCTTGCGTGCGCTGTAGAAGACCTTTATACTTCGCAGATCCTGTGGCACAGCGTATTTAAATGGTTTCTGAAAGCATTTCGTTCTATAAAGCGGCTTAAGCGAAGTAGTCAGTTTATATGGCGATCTCATGGTTTGCTTTCTTCGATCTTTCCCTACTGCAGCACACCGAAAGAAAGCATAAACTAACGAAAACTTTTACAGATCCGGCGCCCATGTTGGCATCCATGTAAAGCGAAATTTTAGTGAAGTGTTTAATTAAATAGCTTCTGTCATGCTGCGTTGCAACTCAGAGCTTTACTCGTCTTACCAGATTCTCGGTTTTCATAGAAATTAAATGTTTCTGCGTATCTCTTGCTCTATATGTTGCAGCAAACGCAATATTCAAGCAATGTTCAGTACGTCCATTTTTAAGTCATGCTGAACAGCGCAGATAAAAAAAAGCGTTCCGTAATGCCCCTATATTGCTCACGGTCAATCTGCAGATCGCCGTGCATTTTGGACGCACGGGACCGCGCGATAGACCATGAGACCACACGAAGGTTTGAAAACTAATGAAATTAGAACCAGCCGTCTCCGGCAGTCAGCTCCTTTATCCCAGCACCAACTCCAATTTCCCTTGTCACATCATGTAAAACTTTAAAAATATTTTAGGGAACAGCCGCTTCACCCATTTGAATATAATGTGTTGCATTTTAGAGAGAAAAGTAAATTCTATGGACTCTAGCAAGCACAAGTTTAATAAACACCTAGAACATTTTACAGAAATTCCGAAAATTGCTATGTTTGAAGAAAGTTTAAGCATGAAGTTTACAAATCCATAACTCTTCGCCAAAAACAGATACCATCGCAGTTCTGTAAACATCATCCATTAAAACATCTAACGGGGACAAATTTGATATGTGAAATTATATATAGTTTACATGAAAGTGCTACAACATTTGTGAGGGTTTTACAAAGAGGTCCTACTCACAAATTAGTGGTGTATTAACGCGATAGCGTTCTGGGCCCTATGCCACAAAAAATCCGGCGTCGGCGTCGGCATTGCCGCCCGCGGCTGAGAAAGTCATCCCCAAAAACGCAGGCCCTCCAAACATACTTTACCACTTAAGTTGCTCACATTGTTTCTTGCATTCTTTACAAAGGTATTCCTCGGAATTTTGAGACTGACAGCCCACAAACAATTGTCATGAAACAAAACACCGACAGCGCATGCCTTTTATGCTCTATCTTCTCAGGCTGAAATATTAAAGGCGCAAACAATAAGGCCGGCCCACCAAAGAGGCCGCGTTTCTACCAGAAAGCGCGCCTTCGTGCATAGCGCTCATCGCCAGCGTTTCCGGGTAAACATTACGGTTACATAAGGTGCAGTTGCCGGGAAATGTGAGAAACAGTCATGGATCTTTGAATGCTCTCGCGTTCCACTCTTGAAGGCGAAGCTTAAGCGTCCTCCACATTTTTTTTTTCAAAGCGGCCTATAATGCATCAGTTTTGTCCGCTGTAGATTTACCATTAGGCGAAGCATACAGAATTTTGATATCGTTTTTATTCCTGAATTATAGCGTTGTAAATATGATACTTGAATTTCTTATTTGTTTTTTCAGTTTGCAATTTTCAATGATTTTGTAAAGAAATTACGTTCAAAATTCTGAATTTTCTTCCCGCAGTCATTAGATTCTAACTCTTTCTGTTGCAACAAACGTGATCAAAATTGGTCCAGTGGTTACGGAGAAGAGAGAGAGAGGGGCAGAATAAAGGGGAAGGCAGGGAGGTTAACCAGATGGGAAGATCCGGTTTGCTACCCTACCCTGAGGAGAGAGGGGAGGGGGAGGTAAAGTGACAGGAATGTAGTGAGAAAGAAAGAAAGAAAGAAAGAAAGAAAGAAAGAAAGAAAGAAAGAAAGAAAGAAAGAAAGAAAGAAAGAAAGAAAGAAAGAAGCACTGAGAGATACACAATCACAGTCGGTCACTGTCACCGCATACTGTCACCGCAGAGCACAGTATTACTTGCAGCACCATAAACATCTGTTCAGGCTATAGCCGCTTGTCAAAGTCTGTCGCCCTTACAAACTGTAACAGTACCCTTGTTGCCCTCCGCTGCGATGGCTTGTAATGTCGGAATTCTAACACAAGTTCCTCTGTTAGAGGATCTTTGATCAAAGCGCGCTATCGCAATTGCGAGTGATTATCTCTGTAAATTGCAGAGAGGACAGTCACAGAGAAAGTGTTAGTCTCCTCGCTACCACAGTCATCACACGAGCCGCCGTTGGCCCATCCAATTCGTAAAGCAAAAGACTTAGTAAAGGCGACTCCTAGCCATATTCGGCAAAGCAGGGTAGCTTCGCGATGGCAGAGTCCAGCTGGGATGCGAACGCGTAGAAAAGAGTCTAGATGGTGCAGCCGGTTGCTTTGAAAACTTCCTGTGTTCCACATGGAGAACGTGATATCACGCGTGAGCATTCCAAGTTTTTTAGCGGTATCTCTCCTTGATAACGGTATCAACTCATCTTCGTCGCCTTGAAGGGCTGACCGAGCAGCGTAATCGGCGTGTTCGTTCCCTATGACGCCGCAGTGACTTGGAACCCACTAAAATGTCACGTCGTGTCCTTTCTCAGTCAATGTATAGATCAGGGGCGGAATTCACTAAGCGAACTTACGAACAAATGTTGGCGTAAGAAAAATCTTACGAAAAAAGCGTATTCACAAAGCTAAAACTGTTCGTAAGATCAGCAAGCTTGCGATTCCCGCCTCTGCAAAGACGAGCGCTGTAGTCGAAAAAATGCATCTATGTAAGGGTAGCACAGGTGCGAACTTCAGTACTTTCACCAATCGTAAGCGTAAGTCGATTCACAAAACCCTAACAGCAGTCGCAGATGACTTAAGAAGAAATTTCTACGATAGGGGTGTAACAGTCTTACGAACATTTTTATATCTATCTGCGCCGCTTGTGCTGCAGTCTTACGAACATCATTATATCTATCTGCGCCACTCGAGCTGACGCAGATAAGCGCTGGAACGCACTGTTGTGCCTGATTGGCCAGAGGCCACAACTGATAGCCGAGGATGGCGCGTGCTTATATCTTTGTGGCACACTGATTTGTCATCTCAAAGTGCATTGAGCTGTTTCAGTGCATAATTGTATTGAGCGTGCGCTGCTGTGGAAGGCAGTAACATTAATGCTGTGCGGCAAACTTCTGCCTAATGTATGACAGGCTGTGTTTCGGTATGCGCGCAGTAGCCTAATTTTCATACTCGCCATGACACTCTATTGGGTGTAACAAACATAAGTGCAGTGTCCGTCCCTGACAACCATCAAGTTTGTCATTTATGTGTTTGGAGCCCTATTCTATCGTATTTTATATAGTTTGAGGTTTCTCTTGCTCATAGGGCTGTGGATAATTATTTTTTCCAACGCTTTGAGGCTATAATTATCCATCCATGTGTGTGTGTGTGTGACACTTTGGTAAAAACGAGCGCAGCATAACGCTCATAAGGACACCACTACGTTCTCGTGGTGCCTACACAATGCCAGTACAGGCAACAGCCAACGGTAAAAGCAGACGGCAAAAAAATGCGACAGCAGACGACAGCCATCGTCTTCCTACGAATGGCCGGAGATGCATATTCTAAACCCCAGACTAACATAAGTCCTGGGCGAAATGACGTCAATCACGTCTTTCAGTCGCTTCATGCGATGCTCTTTTCCTATAGTTTCCTCCACTCACTTACTCTCACCTAAGAAACCCTTCTTAGGCGTTTGTGAATCCAGCGCAAGAAGTTTCGTCCAGCCGGCAACAGTCTTACGGTGCTCCGCGCCTGCTGCGGAGTGGTCAGGCCAAAATGACGGCGGGAAAAAGCCGGTCACAGTGGCCCGGTATCGTGAAGTGAACAATGTGGGGCGTTTATTTTACCACACCGGTACATGCCGAAATTGTGCGCGAGAGGTAAAGGTAGTGGGATAAAAGTTGTTTTACGTCAGCTTTGGAGTGGCCACATGTACACCACTCCTCGAAAACATAGAAGCTGCAACACCCAGTGGTGACGTAGTTTACACGTAACGGCTTTTAGAAAATGCGCGATACAAACAATTACAAAGTTTACAAATGCACACTACAAACAGCCATTTCTCTACAATATAGAAAAAATTTTACTAAACAGTACATTCAACACAGAATCTTTATTATAACATTTCTTCGTAAAGCACGTAAAGTTTCATCCATGAATTTAAACCGGTTTAGTGCGTTTGGTAGGGAATATTGTACCAGTTGGAAATAGTAATTCTGTCGCGGTCATGCAGATTATGCATTTCAATTTTTTGTGCTAGTAATGTCCGCCTCCTCGAGTAGACCAGCTCGTGGACAAAAATTGTGCTATCTGCCACAGGCAACCTTTAAAAAATTTTCAAGTGTTCGCTGAAACATCCTGTATCATATCTGACAAGTATACGTCTAGTTGGTTTTCATAGAGCGACGGGATGTTAACAGTTTTTCTTATTACATATATGCGGGAAAGCTGTTTCACACTCTGATCACTTGTGAAAAGAACGACAATATTCAGTATCATATCAGAAGACAGTTTATAAGTGCATGCAGCCAAGAAATGGAGCTGATGATTTAACATAGGTGTATGGTTCGATGCGAATTCGGTGGAGATGTATGACATACGTAACTATCACATTATCACATCGTGATTTGATAGAAAATGACTTTCTCGTCCTTATAATAGGTCACGAACAATGCATATCAGTAAACTAGTAACGTTGCGTTAAGAGTTTACTGATATGCGCAGACCCATGACCACTCAAACTCACGATGTGCGGCAATTCCGTGCAAATCATCTTCGCAGAGTCGACGCAGGCATGTTTCCCAGTTTACAACATTGATCTCTTTGCCCAGAGATGTCTTATGGCTGTACGATGTCCGGGGACACCCTTGTTTCTTAGAGGTGCTGCTCTTTCTTACTGATGGTTCACAGTATACTTTCTACGCATGTGTATGGGGCCGAAGAGGTTATTTTTGTTTCAAGCGTGGCGCGCAAACTGAAGCTGTAACACATGCCACGCCTGTCTCACATGAAAGCTCAAGCGGGGCCGATATTGCTCTCATAATGAAAAATAAATACATATTGCTTGCTGAGAGTGTCGACTGCTAGGAGGCACAAACTCTATATCATAGTGAATATTACATGAGCATTGTAACGGTGAACTATCCTCAGGTATAGGAAATAGCGTTCGATAATCTGGAGGCAAACACGAATAGTAAAACACAATATAATTGTCCACAGAAGGAAGCAAGGTGCTAGCTCCGTTTCGTTGATTCAAGTAATGAGCTTCCCAACATTCAAAAAATTTCCGTAATGTCTATTGCTTGGTCGGCACGCCAAGCTCTAAATGACCGCCGCGCCACTATTTGCGGAAATATTCATCAGCACCCGGCTTGCCTGGTGGCACCCAATTCAACTCGAGAAAGCAATAACGAAAATTCCGACAGTAATGCGGGCGTAAGTTTATGCGTCCGGCTGTACGAGCAGCGAAAGTGCACAGGGCGGACTCTCTTGCAGTCGAACCGAATAAAGCTCTGGCGGAAGCGCTTTGGTTTAAAATGGTGCGATAATGGGCTTACGCGAGTCACACGTCTGAATGAGTTCCGGGCGCTATAAGGGGCACTCTGTTTCCGAACTCACCCGATTGCATTCCAGGTTGCCGCTTGGGACACGGATTGAACACATTCAAGGGCGTTCTGTCCAACCACTGTAGTCCCTCAAAAACTATTTTGATACTTCTGCACATGGCTTATTCAGACAGAAAGATACACAAAAACGTCCTTCAGAGGAGGAACCCTGCTCACTGAAAGGCCATATAGGTCAGCTTGCTGTAGTGGGGAAGCTTTTTTTTTTTCTGCAGCACCGAATGCATTTCAACTCGAAAAGTTGAAAAATTACCGACTCTCCTCCACCACGTTCGTTACGCGGGGAGGATTTCGCATGAATTTACACTGAAGGAAGCGTGGTCTGGACGTCCTGTGCACACTACTAATTACGGAAGCTTAGACCACCTGTTCCGAACATCCACGGCAAGGTTGCCGTGTAAACATCAATATACTAGCGCCGTGATATGAAAATGAAGCTTTATATAAATATAATATAATAAATATAATATAATAAAGGCGAAACGTTTGTGATGAACGACTGTCAAGAAGGTACCGAAAGTGGGAAGATAGTGTAAGCTCTGTAAAAAAAATGCACACATGCTTTGAGTGAGTGAGTGAGTGAGTGAGTGAGTGAGTGAGTGAGTGAGTGAGTGAGTGAGTGAGTGAGTGAGTGAGTGAGTGAGTGAGTGAGTGAGTGAGTGAGTGAGTGAGTGAGTGAGTGAGTGAGTGAGTGAGTGAGTGAGTGAGTGAGTGAGTGAGTGAGTGAGTGAGTGAGTGAGTGAGTGAGTGAGTGAGTGAGTGAGTGAGTGAGTGAGTGAGTGAGTGAGTGAGTGAGTGAGTGAGTGAGTGAGTGAGTGAGTGAGTGAGTGAGTGAGTGAGTGCAATTTCATTTGGTAGCTTCGTGTGATTCAAATGGCACCAAGATAAGTGCAGACTGGACTGGAGTCCCCGGCATTATATAGTGAGAAACTTCAATCATTTAATTATGCCTAATTTATCTGACAAAAGTGCACTGCTTGCAGCATATTGTCGGGGCAAATGAAAGTTTATTGAAACGTCTTCCCAAGCAAGAGTAATATCTTACTCTCATAAACTTTCAGTGAGCTGCGCAGTGTTCGGCTACTTTGTTTATATGAACAGCACAGTAAAAAATACGGGCAGTAATAGTCATTGCACTAACAAAAAAAAAAAGATCCTTGAAAGCGCGGACAGAACGGCTATGGTTGACAGGTTTTCTGAACACACGTGCTGCTTCTCGCCGTAATTATTGACGAGCATGCAAAAGCAACAAAAGAAAGGGTTTTGTTGCCCCCCCTTCCCCCCCCCCCCTTCTTTTGTTGCCCTTTTGAAACCCTTTCTTTTGTTGCCCTGGAGTTTTTCGTGGTTGGGGGCAGCGAAGCGCTTGAGCTAGCGCGCTTCTTCTTCGGCGGAGAATAAAAATGAAATTGCATTATAACTTTGCCAAATTTGAATTCCAACATTTTAGCACCGGACTTACCTGGCAGCACGCGGTGGAGCGCGACTTTTCCGGTTAAGTACTCAGCACATACAACTTCTGAGTAGCAGAAAAACAATAAATAGCAGACGTGGGAGTAGCAGCAGGGAGCAGAACAAACAGCACCCTCTGCCACCTTGCTTGAAAATGCTCTAAGCGAGTTGAACCTCGCATCCCTCGCATCCTCCATAATTTTGAGCTCGCTGCGACCTTCAGTTCTTCGGTTAGGCGAGAACGGTTTCAAAGCTTGCACTTTGGGTGTTTAGGTTCACGTTTTACTCAGTTGGTGTCGCAAATCCAGATTCACTTTATCAACGAAGAAACTCAACAAACATGAGTGGTCTGGAGATTTGAGCAGAGCTTGCAACGAGTCAGAGTTACACTTGAGGGCTCTGGCAAATATTCAAGTTCAACAGTTACGAAACGTTACTGTATGCAGTTTTGCTTAAGTTTAAAGAACGTTTCCGATTTGTTGGTTATGATTGTGGGTTATCGAACATCGTTACGATACCGGGCACAGCCGCTAAAAAATTTCCCCTAAGCGCTATCGCCTTAAAAAGTGCAAGAGACCCACAAAATATCATCACTAATTCATAATAATTTATTCTTATGAATTAGTGATGAATTCTAAATTAGCCTATGAATTAGGGCTCCTTTAATTCATAGACAAAGAATAAGTGTGTAGGAAACGTTCGTTGTGCCACAAACACCAAGCAAAGCATCCTTGTAAGAAAGGTTTCTGCCTTAATTTTTTTGTTTCCTCCTTTTAAGGACAGTTAAGTTGACTTTTAGGAAACAAGGTAGCTCTGGTACGTCTTATTTTTTTTACCGCAGGTTTATTTTATTCACGGAGGAAATGTAACAGTAACAGTCTTGAGGTAGCCATGATGATTCAGCGCGTTCTTTCTTTATTTTGTTTTTCCATTGTAAGAACCTTAGGCTTCAGAGTTATCCTAAAATACCACTCATGCTGTAATGTTACGATGTACTTGATCCTTTATAAAGTCGACTTTCACCACGTAAACATGTAAAAAAGAAAACGCTAGTGAGTAATGAGCCTTAAACAAAACGCGCTGAACAAGGACACTCGGAACATATTTGACTTCTGAACCAAACTATAGGTTACCGCAGAAACGGCGGCCACCGAGTTCTACAGGAAAAGTGAAAATGTTCACAAATAGGCTTACAATTGTATGGCATTTAAGCGTGCATTACCTACAAAAGAAAAGTACATGTTGATGCTTCTCGACAACAGGAGCGCAGTGGATAACGGCGACAAACGCGGCCTGCAACCATCAGCACCGGTGGCGGAGAAATACGAGACAGCCCTCATTAACATCAGCATCTAAAGATTCAGGTGCCATAACGCGTGCGACAATGTGTTAGGTGCGACAACGCGTGCGTCTTGAATAGTTAGTTTTCTTAAACAACATGTAACAAAGCTGAGAAACAAACAAATGAAAATAAGAGCTAGTCGCGTTATAACGGCAGAAAAAGTCAGCTCACTTTATTAAAGAAATGATACGCTTGATGACGCACATTTGTTGCCATCAGGATAATTAGCCCGTTTGTTGTGTCGTTGCCTAATTCCGTAGAGAACAGCGCCCGTGACTTGGGAATCTACATTTACCCCTGTCTTGCCCTTGCTGATTACAATTTCTACCTGCGAATTTCCTAATTTAATCATCCCACCTAGTTTTCTGGTGTCCTCGAGTGCGCTTCCCTTATCTTTGCACCCATTCTACAACTCTAATAGTGCAATGGTTATCTACCTTATGCATTACATGACCTACCCAGCTCCATTTCTTTCTCTTAATATCAATTAGAATGTCGTTTATCCCCTTTTGCTCTCTGATCCACACTGCTCTCTTCCTGTCTTTTAACGTTACGGATGTGAAGTACACAACCCTAAAGGTTCCGCCGTGCGCCAGCGTTTTTAAAAGCAGCAAGTGAAGAAAAGTGAGACTAAAGCATTGCTCTATTCGGTTTCGCCTTTTGCTCGTCTCTGCACCCCCTTCTAGATACATTCCTGATGCGCCAACGGGATTAGCTCTCGAGTGTAGGGCACTTAAATCATGTTTTTGACGGTACAGCCGGAAAACTAAAATTAAGTTATGGAGTTTCACGTGTCAACAGCAGGATTTTATTAAGAAGCACGCTGTAGTAGTGGTAGACTCCGGATTATTTTCTGTCACCAGAGTCCTCGAGAACATCGAAGAGGGGATCAAGACCGTGATGGACAAGGTTACCAAGTACACAAAGGCCTTCCAACTCATTGTGGACAATCCCGAAGTCGACCCACACCTACTTCACCTCTGGGAGGCCAGACGAGGACTTTAAAGAGATGGAAGAAGCATAATAGAATCCGCAAACTCAAGATCAACATTGCCGCAACCTCGTGACAGACGGAGTAAGTATGCTAAAAAAAACTGCAAAGCTTGCACTAGGCCGCGCAAAGCTCGAGACACAGCGAAGCTGGCCGATCGATTGCGTCATAACTTAAGAGATACCTGGCATAACCAAGCTCAACTCAGGCTTAGCCAACCTATCTGCTGCCAAGTTCAACCTAGATACAACCAGTTCAACCTCGACATAGCCAAGTTCAACCTAGCTGCTACCAGGAGACGCAATCGATCGGCCAGCTTCGTTGTGTCTCGAGCTTTGCGCGGCCAAGTGCAAGCTTTGCCTCCCCATTACGACGATGGAAGAGAAGTGAAATTGCACGCTGGAATGATCAGCGGCCACGCCGCCACCTGTGGAAGACGACGACGACGAACGCGGGAGCAGTGGCACCAACGCCTGCGGAGCACGAGTACGAACGCTAACCGAGGTGCGCCAACGAGCCAGCTGCGGAAGAAGATGAAGACGCTCGAGTCAGTCAGTGCTGATGAGGATAATTTCATGAAACGCGCACTTTTAACGGCTGGCTTAAACAGCTTCTCTGTTAAAACTCGGACGCCAGAACTGGAATCAAGTGTTCGATCAATTACAGGGTACCCTAGGCAACCGGAATACCTGGGCTATTCTAAAGACCCTCCTGGCCAAGACGGAATCAAAAACTGTCACCGCGCAACACATACAAAGACTTATACACAACTTCCAGGGCACCGAGGAAGAAGTGCTAGAAACCATCACCGGGAAATACCTCGGAGCGGAGCAACCACGGAAGACGCAGCCCATCTTCCAGTGCAAGGGGGAACCCAATTGGGATCTAGACCAACACTTCACCAAGTCGGAGATCGTGGCAGCCTTAAGAACTCCCACAAGAAACACGACGCCCGGGCGTGACAAAATTAACAATACCATCCGTAACCTGGACGACGGAGCAACGGAGAGCTTACTAAAGTATACCAATGAAAGCTGGGAGACCAGCAGTACACTGGCTTCCTGGAAGCACACAGACGTAACGATGATCCCCATACCCGGCAAGCCCATGAAGCTACAGAACCTGCGCCCGATTTCCCTCACGTCGTGCGCGGGGAAACTCTTCTAGCATATGGTCCACAATCGACTCTCCCCTAGCTGGAAGAAGGGGGGCAGCTGCCGAACACTATGTTCGGTTTCTGGCCTAACCTTTCCACCGAGGACATTCCACTTCAGCTAAAAAAGACGTCATCGACGGTCCTCAGCACGCGCCATGAGAGTGCCATCCTGGCACTCGACGTGAAGGGGGCATTCGACACCGTCTCCCACGAAGCAGATCTAAACAGCCTACAACACGCCAACTGCGGACGGCGGACGTACAACTACATCCGGGACTTTCTGACGGGTAGAATGGCGACCATAGGCCTGGGGAACCTCAGGACCGACAAGAACCAAATACCGCCGAAAGGAACCCCCCAGGGGTCGGTGATCTCCCCGTTGCTGTTCAATATAGCGACGAGGGATTGCCGAACCTCTTGGAGAACATCAGGGGTATCCGTCACGCAATGTACGCAGACGACCTGACCGTGTGGACGTGCACAGGATCGGTGGGCGAACAGCAAGACGCCCTGCAGGAAGCCATCGACAGAACCGAGCGTTATCTACAGCTTTAATCCTCAAAAAGAGGACGAGAGGATGGCCTCCCAAGGAGACACCGGACCCAACAGTGGCCCTGCACGGAGTCAAGATACTCAAGGTCGACGTACTCCGTATCCTATACCTCACTTTCCCGAAGGATGGTGCCGGTCTCGCTGCCGTTAAAAGGCTGCAAGCGACAGTTATCAAGTCGCGCACTTGGTGCGAAGAGCGACTAACAAAAAGCACAGGACACGATCAAATTAATACAAGCCCTGGTAATCAGCAGAGTTACTTACGGCACCCCGTACCTGAGTCTCAAGAACAGCGATAAAGACAAACTGAACACTCTAATAGGAAACACCTACGAGCTGGCACTGGGGCTTCTACCGACGACGTCGACGGAGAAGCTACTCAGCCTGGGTGTCCACAATACTTGGAAGGAACTAGCAGAGGCCCGCAAGACAAGCCAGATAGAGCGATTCAAGCTCACCAGCACGGGCAGGGACACACTGAAAAGACTGGGCTACCCAGTCGAATATAAATCCAGAAAAGAGCGGGTCTCTCTACCCGGAGGGAGCAGATCACGGTAGCCAGCATACCGAGAAAAATACACCCTGAATACAACAGAGAAAGAGGCAAGCGAGAGTACAAACTCTCTGTAAGGCCTACGAAGGACTAATAAAAGGAGAAGTCAGATACACATACGCAGCAAAGTAAAATAACAGAGCGGAACACGCTAATCAGCATGATCAACGGCCAAGGACAAGAGGTAGCAGCGGCCTCGGTAAACACTCCAGACATCGACTGCGCGGAAGAAACGGTGATAGCCCTGGCGCCCACTACGGGCAAACGATAGGAATATCACATCACACTCATCACGGACTCCCAAACAGCATGTAGAAATGATCAAAAGGGCCGCATTTTCGAACAAGCCCTGAGCATCCTCGAGAAACTAGACAGTTTTCAAGAATTATACGTTGTCTGGACCCCGGGACACGAGTTCCTGGCGGGTAATGTAGCGGCTCACTCCGCTGCCCGAGATCACATTCTCCAGGCTATCCCATCGGTTTCCCGGTCCTCGGTATACCAACATGATGGCATCCCGAAAAGGCACGCCGACATACTGAGCCACTACAGACGGGGTCGGAGGACCTACCCACCCCCGCATCCCAAGCTGAACGGAGAATAGGCGGTGATGTTCCGCAAACTACAGACCGGCACATTCCCGCACGGCACCCTGCTACACGCCATGTATCCTACAAGATATGCTTAAAAGCGCGCCTTCTGCTCTGCGCCCAATACCCTCTATCACATGGCATGGGAATGAGGGCAAAACCCATCGACACTACGCATCATCGGACTAACCGTCGAGCTGTTGGGAGGCCCAGCTGACAAGCCCGAGCCCTGAATACCAGCATCACCTGGTGACCAGGGCCGAGCTATCGGCTCAGGCCCAGTGACACCCTGGACTACGGACGCCGCCCCCCTCGGACGATTTCACCGTCTGCTCATTTCTGTAAATGAAGTTTATTCCTCCTCCTCCTGGGTTTCATTAGGCTTCATCTTAGTAAGCAGACGAGACTCCATTTCGCACCCGACCTCTGCAGCCAGGATTGAAGCCGCGAGCCCCAGCTTAGCAGCGCAATGCTATAGCTACTGGGCTACCATGGCGGGTTGATAGAAACTGCAAGACAAATGTTTTGTTTGAATTTTAAAAGGCAGCCGCAGCGCCTCTGTAGCTGCGTTTCATCCTCACGCTTCCTAATACGAGAAAAAATTACCTTTGTGACGCCCTGATTTGATTTGCTTGCATAAATACGGAGTGTAAACACATTTTTGGGCTAGTTGGTTCGTTGCAGTAATTGAGATCACAGTGCTGAATTGACAAGGACAAGAAAGACGACAGGACGATAGAAGGTTTACGCCATCCCAGTGGTTGAATATGGAAACTCGGAGTTAGCGGTTATAGGTAGAGGTAGAGGTAGAGCCTTGGAGTTACTGGCACATACCCCCTCTGGGGGATTGGCCAAGAACCGGGTAGATTGAAATAACAATCAGAAAGGAGATGTATAAAACAATACAAACATAAATGTGGGAATATATACGCAGTTATTATATATCCAATAAGAAGCCTTTTTGCATTTCTTCTTTTTTTTCTTTTCTCATTTTTGAAGTTGTTGTTGTTAAACTTCTCATATAACACTTATCGTCGTCGTTGTCGTAACCTACATCACAGAGAGAACGCGTGCCGAGGCTGAGGTACATATTATTCTATGGTCAAGTGAAATAATGAGATATGAAAATGCACGCAATAGAAATAAAAAAGTTCACAGTATATAATCAACCTGAAACAAAACGCTGCGAACAAGGACACTCGGGGAAGTTGACAATATAGCCACGAATTGCGAAAAAGAAGCTGGAATTTTATCCATCTCGCGACATACGCCAGCGACAACGAAGAACAGAGAGCGCGTGAATTTGCAGCGCGTTCGTTGGCTTTGGTTCGACGGGATACGCGACAGTTCTAAGGAGATCTAGCGCCACGTCAGCGTCTACCAAGCCCGCAAAGGAGTACAGCAGGGTGCAGCTACCGATTCCACCCCGCCAGCGTCTACCAGCACAACGGCTGATTACGGAGATCGAAGCCATGAAGCGGGAGCAGGGCGACATCGGAGAGCCCCTGAGTTCCAGTCCGAATTCTTCAGGTGATGCTCCAATCACCTCCCGAGCGCCAACCCCTACGTTGCCGCAAAAACGCCTCTCCTCGTCGTCTCCCAAGAAAGAGGACTTCGACCTTCGGCGTGCCATCGTAACCTGGTCCAGCAAACAGATCAACCGCGCACAGCCGTGGAAGCATTTCGCGGATGCCTCAAAATTTTTGATTCCGAGATCGGCCCAGGAGGTCGCCGACCGGATCCAATGGAACGTGGGCCGCTTCAGCAGCAACTACGGCGTTCTTTTCGTCGTCATCCTGGCGGGCTACGTCATGTCCAGCGTGGAACTCGTGCTGAGCGTCTTCGTGGTAGCTGCAGTGTGCGCCGCGCTCAAGCTGCATCAGGACGACGAGTCTACGGCCATGTGGGGCACAAGGCTGATGCTCAGCAAGAACCACAGGCTGGTCGCGGCCGCATTGGTGGCGTTGCCTCTTCTCCACGCCGCAGACATCTGGTCCGCTGTCCTGTGGTCTGTTGGTGCAATCCTGGCGATCGGCACTGCCCATGCCACTTCTGTATACAGGACTTGGCTCCCCAAACAAGTTCGCCAGAAAGCTGCCGGACACTCCCGAGGAAGGTGATATCTTGGGCCACCTTTGAGGGACGTTCCCGTCTTTTGAGTTCAAGTCGTTTTCTTTGTCACTCTTTTTTTTTTACCAGTGTGTCGAAGAGCTCTTTCTTTGATTAAAGGCACGAAGTGCTGCTAGAGAGGTGAATAGATTCAATATCTGTCCTCGAATATCTCTGCGGCGAGCACCGTATTCATTACGGTTTACGACTCGACTCTTCGAGGTAAAGCTTCACCAAAGCATTCAGAAGTGTCACTCAACACTGCCGAACACTGCTGCGGAACACCACTTGAGGGACTTTTCTGTATACGCCACATTTTGTTTTTCAATCTATCGACTTTGTTTATTGCGAGAAAGTGGGAAGTGAAATATGTTCAGAGGGCTGGAATAAAACGTTTGGCGGTTATGCCACCCATGCCTCCTGCCTTAACATGTAGCTCTCTAACCTGCGTGAGCATGAAGCAGCATGCAAACTTGCGTCGCATGGCTGCATTTTTAGCTGTTCACGTTACTACAGCTTGTTTTGAACAGTTAAGGCCGGACTTCGGCCAGAACTGTGGTGTATATACGGAACGCTTAACAAAACGCTATGCTACGAAGAAGTCGTGTTTCTTCGCAGCACGCGGCAGCTGCTTGTCGCGCTGAGAATTTTGAAGACTCAGATGAGAAGCGTTTCAATTTGTTAGTGTAGCGTTCATGTAGCTGAATTAAAAGCAGTGTAGGCGACCACCGCGCGGCGCAAATATCTTTCTTGTTTTTTTTTCATAATCTCTGCATAAAACTTAAATGTCTCAATGAGGAAGCACCAGTCATTTAAGTGTGGTGAGAAAATATTAGAGGGCATATCGGTGTCTATGTATTTTCGCAATTGGCCAAGAGGTCTAAGTCAAGTCACTCGCGATGAAACATTATCAATGGCAAAGAGCAGTCTCTCCAGACGGGTCATTAACGATTTATATTATCGCGAAGGGCCATCTTGCACATGTAAGACAGAGAGAGCCGTCGGGGGTGGCCTGCGAGAACGCACGGCGGCCGGTGACTGGCCTGCGCGCTGAAGTGTGGCGACGTCATGGCGAGCGGCGAGTAGGAGACGGACGCATGACGTAGCAGAAGGTGGAAGGTAATTCTAGGGAGAGACCACATGGAAAAGTTGAAAAACATATTACATTTTAGAGTCTTTAGCTCTCTCGCCGGCTTTCATGGTCGTTGTTTCGTGGTTAATTGGCGGTCGGACTTTCACCACTGATGCAAAAGTTCCGCGCTCTCGAGCAGCCGAGTTGCGGAGCGCGTTGTCAACGAACCCCAGTAGTAAATTTATGAAATAAAAAAACGTTCCATGTGAACGTAGTTTTTACAACCTCGTGAGTTATAGTATGGCATGGCATTGACTGGCATTGCATTGACTGACATTGACTTGCATTGACTGGCATCGCATGGCATTGACTGCGATAAAATACACATTTTGTTAAAATTTATTAAACACACAGGGCTATTCCGTAGGTTGTGAAGATAGGCAATGGATGACAATGCGAATGCAGAACGTCGATTCATTGAAGACATGCATGCGTAGCATCGTCTCGTGTACGAGAGTAGCTGGGCCGGCCGACTGCTGTCGCGCGGAATGTTTAGATGCTGTGGTGGAACGCTCAGAAAGAGTTGCCCTCCTCTTCTCTCACCGCCATCCTCCCCTGGGGCGGCTGCAGGAGAGGGATCCGGCATAGCTACAGATGCACTGGCCATCTGTTCGATTATTTACGGAATTATTCAACTAAGCAACAAACACTGTCGAAATACCCTCACTGCAACAAACGTGCAGGTACCTTCAAGCGCATCATTTCTTTCATGAGGCTAATAGCTTTGCTCTTCCGACGCGATGCCTCCCTGCTGTGTCGAATATAGTGGCATTTTCGACCATGTCGAATAGTGGCATTTTCGAAGTCTTTTGCTTTCCGAATCGTATGGCCGACGTCGCCTCGTGTGATGACTGTGGTATCGAGGAGACTCTTCAACACATCCTCTGTGACTGTCCTCGCTACAATTTACAGATGCGATCACTCGCAATCACGATAGCGCGCTTTGATAGAAGACCTTTAACAGATTAAATCCCTTTAGAGTGCCGCCATCCATCGCAGCAGAGCGCGACGAAGGCAGTGTTGCAGTTTTTAAGGACACCAGACGTGGACAAGCGGTTCTAGCTTGAACTGATGTTTATAGCGCTACAAGTGTAACTGTGCTTTCCAAACAGACAGACTGCGATTCAAGATAGCGCCCGCAGCTGAGAGCAAATTAACCTTCGTGCGGCCTCTCGCTTCAACGCCAACTAAGCGGCGAGAACACACCGCGCACGTAGCTATCAGAACGTGCCGCACTGTGTCTCCATCGCAGATCGCTTTCAAGATAGGGGGCCCGCGCGGCCGCGCCATACGCAGAAGCCGCCGCAGAACGGCTGGTCACGGTTGATAATGGTTCGACGCGGAATAATAGAGCGCTAAAGAGCGGTACCGACTTATAATCATCGGAACGTCATCAGCGCACGCGGCGCCGCCACCTGCAGTAGTTTACTTGCCTCATCAGTTCGCCTTGCGCCGCCGTCCGCATCAGTTCGTCTCGCCGCAACGCTGTCATTTATACTGGTCGGATTAAGTTTCGTAACATTCAGAATGTCACCGGGCTGCGTGGAGATGAGCAAACTCCCAGGAGAGTTTCTGCGTGAATTTTTCTTTCTTTTTGTCTCTGATGATAAGTGGTTCTTGAGGGAAAGGGAAAGGTTGGCGCTATCTTCTGCAGCCCTTGAGGGAGCACGGCTCAGCGCCAAAGCTCTACTTTCCTATCGCTTTACCTCGCCGTCCCCTCTCTCCCCAATGCAGGGTAGCAAACCCGAGCTTCGCCTATGGTTAACCTTCCTGCCTTTCCACTCTCTTCTGTCCCTCACTCTCTCTAAAAGCTTTTGACTATTTCGCTTACCTTGACAATCATCGTCGTCGATACCTTCTGCACATTCATTTATGCGATAGCAGTGTATATATATATACCGCGTGTTCCAAATTCAGCTTAGGTCATCTTTAAAAATTGCCTGTGGCAGGTGGCATAATTGTTATCGTTGAGCTGGGTTGATCGAACAGGCGGACATTAGCAGCACACGAAATCGAAACACATACTCAACTAATTAACAAAAATTTACTAAGTAACTTCCTAGTTAATTACTTTACGACACGTATTGCCATTTAGGAATTATGTCCGGTAAGTTGGCAAGACGCATCCACTTGAAATGAATTTCCGGCGAGATGAACTGATGTGGCAAGGCGAACTGATGAGGCAAGTAAACTACTGCAGGGGGCGGCGCCACGTGCGCTGATGACGTTCCGATGATTATAAGTCGGTATCGCTCTTTCACAAAGTGTGGGACGAAATACATTGGCGTTCCAGTTACTTTGTGCTTCAATGTAATTAAACAGCATTTTGGTAAAAATTTGTCGCAGTTTCACCTGAAAGGCGAAGCATCAATTGCGATAGCAAATTTGTAGAGAGCTATACGGAGTAAATGATATTAGCTTTATCAGCTGTATAAAATTGGACATGCAGCAGCACCGGCAACACGCAGAACTGTTGTCGACGCCGTCGGCGTTTTGCCCGCGTTCGCTCAAAATGCGTGCGGCGTTGGTGACTGTTTCCGGAGCCTCTGATATAAATAGGCACTTGGTGCCGCAGCTAAACGTCGCCTCCCTTCCCTCCCCCTCCCGTCCCCTCCCCCACGGACTCTCGCGCGTCGGAAGAAGGCGCGTTTGCTCTACATTACAGTGTACTAGAAGATTCTAGTACACTGTACTCTACATATATGATGATTGTAAAGGAGGAAAGATTAACCAATTAACCACGAAACAACGACCACGAAAGCCGGCGAGAGAGCCAAAGATAGCTATTCGCTCTAAAATGTAATATGTTTTTCAACTTGTCTATGTGGCCTCGCCCTAGAATTACCTTCCACCTTCTTCTACGCCATGTGTCCGTCTCCTACTCGCCGCTCGCCATGACGTCGCCACACTTCAGCGCGCAGGCCAGTCACCGGCCGCCCGTTCTCGCAGGCTACCACCGACGACTCTGTCTTTCATGTGCAAGATGCCCCTTCGCCATAAGATAAATCGTCAATGACACACCTGGAGAGACTGCTCTTTGCCGTTGATAATGTTTCATCGCGAGTGACTTGACTTAGACCTCTTGGACAATTGCTAAAGTACATAGACACCGAGATGCCCTCTAATATTTTCTCACCACACTTAAATGACTGGTTAAAATTAATTAAATTATGGCGTTTTACGTGCCAAAACCACGATCTGATTATGAGGCACGCCGTAGTGGGGGACTCCGGAAATTTGGACCACCTGGGGTTCTGTAACGTGCACCTAAATCTAACTACACGGGTGTTTTCGCATTTCGCCCACATCGAAATGCGGCCGCCGCGGCCGGGATTCTATCCCGCGACCTCGAGCTCAGCAGCCCAAACCTAAATGACTGGCGCTTCCTCATTGAGACATTTACGTTTTACGCAAACAGAGATTATGAAAGAAAAAGTTGCAGTGGCTTAGCTCGGCTATGCCAGGATATACGTAGCGTTAGCAAAGGTTCAGCTGATTATTCTTAGCTTTCCTGGTTGTCTAGGTTGTCAAGGATTAGCTTGATTGCCATGCTTACTGCTGCTCCAATGACACACACGCGGTATACGTATTATGTGGCACATGTATATAGCCTTCTTCTGTTCATTCCTCCGACGCTCAACCGCTAATTGCCAGGCAACTACTTCGGGATCCGATGAGTCAAGCTTCTCCGTTCTTCTGCGCTGTTGAGCAGCATTTGCGCTCTCCTTCTCCATGGCTATACCACACTGGCAAACGCCAGTCAGAAGCGCAGCGGCTCCAGCGCAGTGTCAGACGGTGACTGCACAGCGAGCGCGCGCCGGCGCCAGTGCGTCTACCACGGCTACGACGTCACTCCTCTGGAATGCGCAGACCGCCGGCGGCGGAGTGCGCGAGAGGTGCCGGCTCCGGAGGCTCCGGTGCGCAAGCCGTGTGACATCACTGATCTTTGCGCATGCGCAGCACGGCTCTTGATGTGCCGCGCGAAACGGGCTTGGCTAGGCCAGTGTAGCTAACGCTACAAAAACAAGAAAGATATTTGCGCCGCGCGGTGAACGCCTACACTGGTTTAAATTCAGCTACATGAACGCTACACTAACAAATTCAAACGCTTCTCACATGAGTCTTCAAAATTCTGAGCGCGACAAGCAGCTGCCGCGTGCTGCGAAGAAACACGACTTCTTCGTAGCATAGCGTTTTGTGAAGCGTTCCGTATATACACCACAGTTCTGGCCGAAGTCCGGCCTTAACTGTTCAAAACAAGCTGTAGTAATGTAAACAGCTAAAAATGCAGCCAGGCGACACAAGTTTGCATGCTGCTACATGCTCATGCACGTTAGAGAGCTACATGTTAAGGCAGGGGGTATGGGTGGCATAACGCCAAACGTTTTATTCCAGCCCTGTGAACTTATTTTACTTCCCACTTTCTCAAATAAACAAAGTCGACAGACTGAAAAACAGTAATGGCGTACACAGAAAACTCCCCCAAGTGGTGTTCCGCAGCAGTGTTCAGCAGTGTTCGGTGACACTTCCGAATGCTTTGGTGAAGCTTTACCTCGCAGAGACGAGTCGTAGACCGTAATGAATACGGTGCTCGTCGCAGAGATATTCGAGGACAGGTATTGAAACTATTCACCTCTCTGGCAGCACTTCGTGCCTTTAATCAAAGAAAGAGCTCTTCGAAACACTGGTAAAAAAAAAGAGTGACAAAGAAAACGACTTGAACTCAAAAGACGGGAACGTCCCTCAAAGGTGGCCCAAGATATCACCTTCCTCGGGAGTGTCCGGCAGCTTTCTGGCGAACTTGTTTGGGGAGGCAAGTCCTGCATACAGAGTGGCATGGACAGCGCCGATCGCCAGGATTGCACCAACAGACCACAGGACAGCGGACCAGATGTCTGCGGCGTGGAGAAGAGGCAACGCCACCAATGCGGCCGCGACCAGCCTGTGGTTCTTGCTGAGCATCAGCCTCGTGCCCCACAAGGCCGCAGACTCGTCGTCCTGATGCAGCTTGAACGCGGCGCACACTGCAGCCACAGCCACGACGCTCACCACGAGTTCCACGCTGGACATGACGTAGCCCGCCAGGATGACGACGAAAAGAACGCCGTAGTTGCTGCTGAAGCGGCCCACGTTCCATTGGATCCGGTCGGCGACCTCCTGGGCCGATCTCGGAATGGAAAATTTCGCGGCATCCGCGAAATGCTTCCACGGCTGTGCGCGGTTGATCTGTTTGCTGGACCAGGTCACGATGGCACGTCGAAGGTCGAAGGCCTCTTTCTTGGGAGACGATGAGGAGAGGCGTTTTTGCGGCAACGTAGGGGTTGGCGCTCGGGAAGTGATTGGAGCATCACCTGAAGAATTCGGACTGGAACTCAGGGGCTCTCCGATGTCGCCCTGCTGCCGCTTCATGGCTTCGAGCTCCGTAATTAGCCGCTGTGCTGGCAGACGGTGGTGGCGTGGAATCGGTAGCTGTACCCTGCTGTACTCCTTTGTGGGCTTGGTAGACGCTGACGTGGCGCTAGATATCCTTAGGACTGTCGCGTATCCCGTCAAACCAAAGCCAACGAACGCGCTGCAAATTCACGCGCTCTCTGTTCTTCGTTGTCGCCGGCGTATGTCGCGAGGTGGATAAAATGCCAGCTTCTTTTCCGCAAGTCGTGGCTATATTGTCATATTCCCCGAGTGTCCTTGTTCGCAGCGTTTTGTTTCAGGTTGATTATATACTGTGAACTTTTTTATTTGTATTGCGTGCATTTCTATATCTCATTACTTCACTTGACCAGGGAATAATATGTACCTCATCCTCGGCACGCGTTCTCTCTGTGATGTAGGTTACGACAACGACGAAGATAAGTGTTATATGAGAACTTTAATAACAACTACTTCAAAAATGAGAAAAGAAAAAAAAGAAGAAATGCAAAAAGGCTTATTATTACATATATAATAACCGCTATCTCCGAGTTTTCATATTCAACCGCTGGGGTGGCGTAACCCTTCTATCGTCCTGTCGTCTTTCTTGTCCTTGTCAATTCAGCACTATGACCTCAATTACTGCAACGAACCAACTAGCCCAAAAATGTGTTTACACTCCGTATTTATGCAAGCAAATCAAATCAGGGCGTCACAAACGTAAATTTTTTCTCGTATTAGGAAGCGTGAGGATGAAAAGCAGCTACAGAGGCGCTGCGGCTGCTTTTAAAATTCAAACAAAACATTTGTCTTGCAGTTTCTGTCAACCCGCCATGGTAGCCCAGTAGCTATAGCATTGCGCTGCTAAGCTGGGGCTCGCGGCTTCAATCCTGGCTGCAGCGGTGGGGTGCGAAATGGAGTCTCGTCTGCTTACTAAGATGAAGCCTAATGAAACCCAGGAGGAGGAGGAATAAACTTCATTTACAGAAATGAGCAGACGGTGAAATCGCCCGAGGGGGGCGGCGTCCCTAGTCCAGGGTGTCACGGGCCTGAGCCGATGGCTCGGCCCTGGTCACCAGGTGATGCTGATCTTCAGGGCTCGGGCTTGTCAGCTGGGCCTCCCACAGCTCGACGGTTAGTCCGATGATGCGTAGTGTCGATGGGTTTCGCCCACATTCCCATGCAATGTGGTAGAGGGTATTGGGCGCAGAGCAGAAGGCACGCTTGTAAGCATATCTTGTAGGATACATGGCGTGTATCAGGGTGCCGTGCGGGAATGTGCCGGTCTGTAGTTTGCGGAACATCACCGCCTATTCTCCGTTCAGCTTGGGATGCGGGGGCGGGTAGGTCCTCCTACCCCGTCTGTAGTGGCTCAGTATGTCAGCGTGTCTTTTCAGGACGCCATCATGTTGGTCTACCGAGGACCGGGAACCCGGTGGGATAGCCAGGAAAATGTGATCTCGGGCAACGGAGTGAGCCGCTACATTACCCACCAGGGACTCGTGTCCCGGGGTCCAGACAACATATAATTCTTGAAAACTGTCTAGTTTCTCGAGGATGCTCAGGGCTTGTTCGGAAATGCAGCCCTTTTGATCATTTCTACATGCTGTTTGGAATCCGTGATGAGTGTGATGTGATATTCCTCTCGTTTGCCCGTAGTGGGCGCCAGGGCTATCGCCGTTTCTTCCGCGCAGTCGATGTCTGGAGTGTGTACCGAGATCGCTGCTACCTCTTGTCCTTGGCCGTTGATCACGCTGATAGCGTGGGCCGCTCTGTTATTGTACTTTGCCGCGTATGTGTATATCTGACTTCTCCTTTTCTTGGTCCTTCGTAGGCCTTACAGAGAGTTTGTACTCTCGTTTGCCTTCTTTCTCTGTTCTATTTAGGGTGCATGTTTCTCGGTATGCTGGCTACCATGATCTGCTCCCTCCGGGTAGAGGAACCTGCTCTTTTCTGGATTTATATTCGACTGGGTAGCCCAGTCTTCTCAGTGTGTCCCTGCCCATGCTGGTGAGCTTGAATCGCTCTATCTGGCTCGTCTTGTGGGCCTCTGCTAGTTCCTTCCAAGTATTGTGGACACCCAGGCTGAGTAGCTTCTCCGTCGACGTCGTCGGTAGAAGCCCCAGTGCCAGCTCGTAGGTGTTTCGTATTAGAGTGTTCAGTTTGTCTTTATCGCTGTTCTTGAGACTCAGGTACGGGGTGCCCTAAGTAACTCTGCTGATTACCAGGGCTTGTATTAATTTGATCGTGTCCTGATCTTTCAGGCTGTGCTTTCTGTTAGTCACTCTTCGCACCAAGTGCGCGACTTGTTAACTGTTGATTGCAGCCTTTTAACGGCGGCCAGACCGGCACCGTCCTTCGGTAAAGTGAGGCCTATGATAAGGAGTACGTCTACCTTGAGTATGTTGGCTCCGTGCAGGGTCACTGTTGGGTCCGGTGTCTCCTTGGGAGGCCACCCTCTCGTCCTCTTTTTGAGGATTAGAAGCTGTAGATAACGCTCGGTTCTGTCGATGGCTTCCTGCAGGGCGTCTTGCTGTTCGCCCACCGATCCTGTGCACGTCCACACGGTCAGGTCGTCTGCGTACATTGCGTGACGGATACACCTGATGTTCTCGAAGAGGTTCGGCAATCCCCTCGTCGCTATATTGATCAGCAACAGGGAGATCACCAACCACTGGGGGGTTCCTTTCGACGGTATTTGGTTCTTGTCGGTACTGAGGTTCCCCAGGCCTATGGTCGCCGTTCTACCCGTCAGAAAGTCCCGGATGTAGTTGTGCGTCCGCCATCCGCAGTTGGCATGTTGTAGGCTGTTTAGCTCTGCTTCGTGGGAGACGGTGTCGAATGCCCCCTTCACGTCGAGTGCCAGGATGGCACTCTCAAGGCGCATGCTGAGGCCGTCGATGTCGTCTTTTTTAGCTGAAGTGGAATGTCCTCGGTGGAAAGGTTAGGCCAGAAACCGGACATAGTGTTCGGCAGCTGCCCCCCTTCTTCCAGCTAGGGGAGAGTCGATTGTGGACCATATGCTAGAAGAGTTTCCCCGCGCACGACGTGAGGGAAATCGGGCGCAGGTTCTGTAGCTTCATGGGCTTGCCGGTTATGGGGATCATCGTTACGTCTGCGTGCTTCCAGGAAACCGGTGTACTGCTGGTCTCCCAGCTTTCATTGGTATACTTTACTAAGCTCTCCGTCCAGGTTACGGAGGGTGTTAATTTTGTCACGCCCGGGCGTCGTGTTTCTTGTGAGAGTTCTTAAGGCTGCCACGATCTCCGACTTGGTGAAGTGTTGGTCTAGATCCAAATTGATTTCCCCCTCGCACTGGAATATGGGCTGCGTCTCCCGTGGTTCCTCCGCTCCGAGGTATTTATCGGTGATGGTTTCGAGCACTTCTTCCTCGGTGCCCTGGAAGTTGTGTATAAGTCTTTGTATGTGTTGCCCGGTGACAGTTTTTGATTGCGTCTTGGCCAGGAAGGTCTTTAGAATAGCCCAGGTATGTCGGTTGCTTAGGGTACCCCGTAATTGATCGAACACTTGATTCCAGTTCTGGCGTCCGAGTTTTAACAGAGAAGCTGTTTAAGCCAGCCGTTAAAACTGCGCGTTTCATGAAATTATCATCATCAGCATTGACTGACTCGAGCGTCTTCATCTTCTTCCGCAGCTGGCTCGTTGGCGCACCTCGGTTAGCTCTCGTACTCGTGCTCCGCAGGCGTTCGTGCCACTGCTCCCGCGCCCATTTCACGAAACTATCATCGTCGGCATTGGCTCGAGCGTCGTAGTTGTCTTCCGCAGCTGGCTCGTTGGCGTCCCTGGGATTGCGCTCGTACTTGTGCTCGGCATGCGCTCGTGCCACTGCTCCCACGTTCGTCGTCGTCGTCTTCCACAGGTGGCTGCGTGGCCGCTGATCATTCCAGCGTGCAATTTTACTTCTCTTCTATCGTCGTAATGGGGAGGCAAAGATTGCACTTGGCCGCGCAAAGCTCGAGACACAACGAAGCTGGCCGATCGATTGCGTCTCCTGATAGTAGCTAGGTTGAACTTGGCTATGTCGAGGTTGAACTGGTTGTATCTAGGTTGAACTTGGCAGCAGCTAGGCTGGCGATGCCTGAGTTGAGCTTGGTTATGCCAGGTATATCTTAAGTTATGACGTTATCGATCGGCCAGCTTCGCTGTCTCGAGCTTTGCGCGGCCTAGTGCAAGCTTTGCCGTTTTCTTTTATTGCGATAGCAATTATATGGACACTTCCACCGGATTTCTGCCGTCAGCGTCACCGTCGCCGTCGCCGTGAGGTTCCCTATAGATAAAATCTTCGCCGCGCGCCGTATGCACGAGCGGAAGCGTGCGGGGACGCGCGCTATGACGGAGAGCGAACGCACTCATCTCCCACGCGCAAACAAGGAAGCAGGAAGCCAGCGCCGGAGGGAGCGGGGGGGGGGGGGGGGGGGGGCGCACTTCTACTCTGCCAACAACCGCGCTCGTCGCTCGTCCGCACCGTCTCTTATCTCCACACGGCTCTAACCTTTATGCGCCGTGCATTCGCCGCTCAGTTTCCGTTGAAGCGATAGACCGCACGTACCTTCGCCCGCTGCAGCGTATGGGCTTGCTGCCAGCGCTTTGACAGTCGTTGTCTGCAGTCATTCAGTGTGATCTATTCGTGTTTGTTTGTGCGCGCTCACACCACGCTTGTTCATTCAGTTAGTAATAGTCGGGCCACATTTTCCAACGCACGCTACACATGCAGTGCTGCCCGGATCGGCAATGCCGCGCTACTGGTGTGTCCCTTCGCACGCGCTACCCGCGGGAAGCACTTCTCATCAACACCACCGTTTCACACGCACCTTCTCGTGGTCATCGAGTCTCTCTTCATGTCGGTCTACTTACGCCGCAGCACACCTGCTTACTTAATCAGCTCATGTTTACTACAATTCATATTGCTACCAAAGCCGCTCACCTTACTTCGTATGACATTGCTGTGTTGCTATCGCATTCATTGCTTCGCCCTTAGGGCGAAACTGACATTTTTTTGTAGTGATGGCTTTTAACAGCGAAGGTGTTTAAGCCAGCCGTAATTTGTGGTGCGTACCAAGAACCTGCCGCGCCGTAGCCATGGAAACCCAAAAGAGGAGGCGGAGACCGCGTGCACGCGCACGCGGTCTCGCCCTCACCACCTTTTTGCGTTCCCGCCCTCTGCCGCGGTGCGCTAAGTCAGGAGAAAAAAAAAGTTGTCGCAGTTTCACCTGAAAGGTGAAGCATCAATTGCGATAGCAAACTTGTAGAGAGCTATACGGAGTAATGATATTAGCTTTATCAGCTGTATAAACTTGGACATGCAGCAGCATCGGCAACACGCAGAACTGTTGTCGACGCCATCCGCGTTTTGCCCGCGTTCGCTCAAAATGCGTGCGGCGTTGGTGACTGTTGCCGGAGCCTCTGATATAAATAGGCACTGCGTGCCGCAGCTAAACGTCGCCTCCCTTCCCTCCCCCTCCCCCACGGCCTCTCGCTCGTCGGAAGAAGGAGCGTTTGCTCTACATACATGGTGATTGTGAAGGAGAACAGAGACGCCTACTTCTGCAGCCCTTAAGCGAGCACGGCGCAGAACGCGCGTTTGTTCTCCGCCGTGCGTTCACTCCCCGTGAAAGACGCGCCCCTCGCGCCCTTTCACTCGCACATACAGCGTTCGGCGCGCGGCGACGATTTCTTCTCCAAATGACGTCATACGGAACCTCACGGCGACGGCGACGGCGACGCCGACGGCAGAAATCTGCTTTTGAGTGTCCATATAATTGCTATCGCAATAAAAAGTCACAGCATATCCACGGGGTGAATGATGATGAGTGGTCGAAGCTCCAGAGGGAATCATCGGATCTCCCGCTTAAGGGGACGCTAGCACAAACGCGTTAGAAACGTGCAGTACTCTCTAGTAAGGGGGAGCGGCCACAGCGTCTTACGCAGCCATTTACACATGCCGGAACGTGCACCGCGTTTGCCGACGCCATCATATGACTGCTGAGAGAGTATACCCCCCGTATTCATAAACGCTCCTCGACTTGACTTGCCACCGCTTTGGGCAGCGCGTTCGAGACGCGTTGAAGGTAAGGCGGAGAGGCCACAGCGTCTTACACCAGCTTCTTACACGGGCCGTAACGCGCTAGCACAAACGCGTTAGAAACGCGCTAGAAACGCGGCCTTTCGTTAATGTTGGGTATTTATTGCCATCGTGGTGCGTGTGTCCATGTCCGCTTCGTGGCGTAGTGGGCTAACGCCGCGCGCTCGGAAGCGAGGGGTCCCTGGTTCGATTCCGCGCTACGGACACAACTTCGGATTTTTTTTTCTCATTTTTCTCAGACTGGTTACACACTACTGGTTACACACTACTACTACGACGACGGGGACGAACGGGTGCCGCTATAAGGAGCTTCGCCCCTAAAAGGCGAAAGCTATACTCGCGGACAACTTTCTGTGGCAATGAAGGGAAAGCTACGGAGGCAAAGCGCGCACAAGCTAGAACGCTTCTGAAAAGAGTCCCTCGTTTTAAACCACGTTGGTTTAGGCTGGGGAAGAGAAAACATAAACAGCCTATTAGCAGCAGTTAAATAAGACAGAACACACTACTGCGCGTAAATGTTTGCTTATTTTGTGGCTTTTCCCTTCCGCGTCTGGGCAAACGCGAAACCGTCGCACGTGAAAGCTGCGTCGATTCAGCGTCCGTTCCGAGCAACCAAAAGCACTGTCAAACGCTGCCGGACTACTTGGCGCGATAACACATCTGCAGCAACCACGCGCCCGTAGCTTTCCCTTCATTGCCACAGAAAGTTGTCCGCGAGTATAGCACTAGGCCGCGCAAAGCTCAAGATACAGTGAAGCTGGCCGACTGATATTGAGCGGCTAACCTCCAACACGTTCGGCGTTGGCAAGCAGCAGCGTTCTTGGCACTGTGCCAACCTTGGTTAGCGTGCCTGCGTTTGTGGCATGCCAGGAACGCTGTCGCTCGTATAGGCGCCGACGCGTCCAGCGCTAGTCACGCGAAATGTCGCCAACACGTTCGGCGTCGCCAAGCGACAGCGTTCTTGGCACTGTACCAAACTTGGTTACCCTGCCTGGGTTTGTGACATGCCAGGAGCGCTGTCGCTCGTAGGCGCCGTCGCGTCCAGCGCTAGTCACGCGAAATGTCGCGAAAGGGAAGGTAACTCCGAAAATGATCGCTCGAGAATACCTTCCTACATGCGTAATTAAGTTAAACCAAATTAAGACCTAGCAGGGCAACCAAGTTAATACCTAGCAGTAGCAGCCAGTAAGCTTTGCTGTGCCTAAGCTTTGCGCGACCGAGTGCAAGCTTGACTGATTTTTTTCGATGCTGATGCTTTTTCGGCGCCTTTCGCGTTGGTACGTTAAGCAACGCGTAGAACGTGCCCACTCACGAACTCGCAAAGCGCCTAGAGGCATTCGCATTGAAAACGGCATTGCTAACTGCCAGGGTTCCACTCCTTTTGCCCAGCAGGAGTTGCCTTGCATTCTGCGTCTTGCCAACATGTCGCACCCAGATGTAGTTGGAACACCATCCGAGAAGTTCACGCGCCACGCTAAACCTTGCTATTTCTGTCAATGCATCGCCCTTCGGGAGGAAACTGCCAATTTCCTTCCATAATTCCCAGCAGAGAAATTCTGAAAATGCAAATTCCAAGATTTCTAAACTTTTTCACTGATTCCTTATACTTCTTTCAGTATTCTGTCGATCCTTCCTTTCAGACAGCGAGAATTACAGCGTGAATGCGCTAGTCTTTAGACAGACACACTTACGACTGACACTATAATGCGGACTTGCAGGCCTTAAAAAGCTGACAAAGCAACATTCAGAAAATTAATGAAAGTGTTTACAAAATGGCCAATGTAAACCGCATTGTACCGATTGACTGAACTCCAGGGCTGGTGTACGTGTGGCTTTGGCTTTATTGTTTCTTGTCTGTTATTGTTGTAGCTCTCGATTTTTTTTTTTTCAGGACAAATGTGCAAATGTTCCAGCTATCTGGGAAACCTTTTCTACAGGATAACTTTACAGATAATCACTATCACTGACAGTCACGTACTCTCACTGTTAGTGGTAGTCAGACACCGTTCTCAGTGAGATGCTTTAATTAGTTTGAATGTCGCGCGTTGTGTTGTAGTTTGTGTATATTGGGTTTCTGGGACGTGCATTGTGCGTATCATTTCATTTCTCATTTTTACCATGGGGAGTAGTATGTTACGCATGCCGCCAAACAAAGATCTCTAGGACTCTAAATTAAAGAGCTCCTCTCTGTCTCTCCTGTATTTTTCACACAGTGCTCACAGAGAATGCAAGAGGTGGGTTACAATTTTGTCACCAGACAATGCTTTTTAGCCTCGGTATTTTGCTGTGACTAAACGAGCACCAGAAGCAGCAACAGTAACTATCTGCGTCAGCGTCTGAGATCTCTATGTTTGCCCTCCCTAGCGCACAAAAAAAGCAAGACCAGTTGGCACGCCTCAACTACTGCTGTTGCAGTGCACAGTGGCACGGCAAGGCGTTTTATTGTTTTCGACAGGTGTTACTTTTGGAATCAACTGAGCACTGAAGTCACTTTAGCGGACACATCGACGTTTCTTATTAGTTGGTTGTGTGCTTCGGCCATCGAGGGGAAAAGAAAAGAAGAGGAAAAAATGGTAAGCAAAAAGAAAGAAAAAGAGTGAATTGCTTCGACCCTCATGAGTTGTTTCACGACAGATGCCAGACACGAATTTCTCGCTCGCTCCATTTTTGTTTGACACTTTTATTAAAATTTGTTCTGCTTCGACACTCCTTTGCAGAAGTGGTCTTATTCCCCACTTCAATCTTTGTTTTACGCAATTTCATGGTTCGGCACCGTCAAGTTCGTACGAGTCTGCTGCTAGATCCGGCTTTCTTTATATATTTCTTTCTCTGTGTAAGATATTTCTTTGAAAAGCGGTTTGATCTGCATCGGTGTCTGTTTTCGGAGGTAGTGCTGTAAACCATCCTTGTTTTGCGACAGCCGCTCCCAACAGGCAACAGTGTTCAGTGTTGCGTGATACGCAGTTTCGGGCTCAAATGCTAGGAGCATGCATGGGAGCCTGGAAAAGCGTGAAGTCCAGCCGTGTTACAGAAAATAACACTCAAGGAACGAAGGATGGATGAGGCGTTGAATGTTTAAAAACCCGTCCGCCTTTTCTGTCACTTACGTTAACCTGCTGGAAAGGACGTTGTATCCTTTAGCCTAGAAACTTGTGCTTTGTTCATTGTCACCGACTCCGCAGAAAGAAAGAAAAACACCACTCCTCCTCTAAAGGTCACTACTTGCTTCGAAAAAATGAATTCGGTCAGCGGCTCTCTTCAACTCTGAGTAATTAACTTTCTATGTTTGCACCTTTGTCACCGATGTTTTGTATTCTTGCGGTTTTATTCAGAGTTCATCAACAATGTGGCCGCAGTGTGCATTTTATTTGGCAGTTCTTTTTGACCTTGAAACGCGCTTATTAAACGCAGAAAGCTTAAGCTTTTCGGTGCAGGTCATGCTCCGGGAAGACAAGTTCTTTTACGTAGACTAGCAGAACAGAAGCGTGAGTCCATGGCATGCATGGTGTTCTACGCCTTCTACGCCATCTGGGGAAATTACCATGCCAAAAGGCTGGACAGTGGATCAGCTTTTTTGGCACTCATCTGCTGAATGGAAATTTGGTGGCTCAATTTTTGCTCTTTATAGGTGCGTCCCACTGAATTAGGTGCCATATTTAAAGTAATCATCGGCAAGCTTCAAACGATCTGGTGTGCATGGCTTGCTTTGTTTATTTAGGATTTACTTATGTTTTCGCGTTGATCGTGAATGTAATTGTTTGCGCAAAACATGAATTGATAATACCTGTTTCTCGATACGCAGGAGGCCTTCAGTGCCTCTTTGAATCGGCACTGAAAGCGGCACCTGATTTATCGGTCAAATGGCCCTTCCATGCTGTGCCGAAGGCATTTCTGTTTTCGCCCTGCGTTATTCTAGTGCCGTCGGCGCTGGCTAGAGCAGTGTTTGGTTCGGTTTTGACACGACAATTACATTCTTCTCTCGCCATCGGTGCTTGCTCATAGCTCTCAAAAAGCAAAAGTCATTCCACCAAAAAGTGTTGGCTCAATAAGCGCGCTTTCTGTGCCAGAGTAAGAAACATCCGCGTCCTATTATGTAGAAACCGGTGGCGGCCCCGAGAATGCGCTTCGAAACGACCACTTCTATGACATGCCACTCGGATGTTTTGTCCGCCGCTGGACGGCGCCGTCCGGAGACATTATTTTGTCGGCACACGGACGAAAATAGCCGCCGGCTCGTCCCTTTGTTAGCGCGCGTGTAAATGCATGGCGCCTCCTCCCCGCCATTCTCGCGATAGCATTTCTCCCTTCCCGCCTCTCCTCCCTCTCTCTCCTCTTCTTCCACACACGAAGCAATAAGCCTCATCTCTCGTTTTCAAACTCCCGTCGCCGCGACCCCTTTTATCATTTTTTTTTCTAGTGATTGAGCGCGAATAAAAGTTTCTCAGAGTGGCCGTCCGGTTTCTACAAACCTTCTACCGTTCTTGCAGCGCAAATGGTATGGATGCTTTAGCAGTCTGCATCTTGTACGACTCTTGAAGGCAACAGTACGTGCTCTTGTTTTTTGTTAAAGCGAAGCTTTCTTACCGACTTCGAGGCAGTTTTAAGGCGAAAGCCTTAGGCGTCTATGTTGGCAGGTGACCTTGGCGAAACTGCACAGTGACTGAAAAATGGCCGAGCCACAAAGAGTAAAAAGCGCCAAAAAAGTCGCAGTTTCACCCAAAAGGTGAACCATCGATAGGGATAGAAAATTAGTAGACAGCTATACGAAGTAAGGGTAGCAGTTTTATCGGCCCTATAGACTTGTAGACATTCGCTTACTAACTGAATAAACAAGCATGGTGTCACGCGCGCAGAGGTAAACAAGAACACATCTCGCTCGATCACAGCGAAAACTCGCTGTCAAAAAAGTGTCAGTCCTTCAACTAGGGTGGAGATGGAAGACCAGCGAAGCTGTACTATGGTGGGATTTATGCATTTCTAATTATGACTATTAAAATGTGATGGTGTAATTGCTTATTTGAACTATTAAAAATGAGAAATATATATGATCCGGTGGTTTTCATTTATTTATTGACCACAGGGACCATGGCCTTATGGTCGCTACGGTACACCGCCATAGGCTGTACGGCAAAGGTTGGCACGTTCTTCATGAACACGTCACCAACGCTGCGCGCGTTCGGTGCGAACGCGGGCAAAACGCCGCCGCCGTCGACAACAACAGTTATGCGCGTTGCTGACGTGCGCTGTCAAAACGCTGGCGTGAGCAAGCGCGCCAGCAGCAGCGAGCGAAGGTTCATGTGGTCTATCGTTTCAACGGAAACTGAGCGGCGAATGCACAGCACATACAAAGGTAGGAGCAGTGTTGCAGATCGCTTTCAAGATACGGTGCGCGTGACCGCCCGGCGCCGCGCAAAGTACAAGTTGGTCGCAGAGCTGAAGCCGCACTCCCTCCCTCCAGCACTGCCTTCCCGCTTTCCTTCTTTCACGTGGGTGATTGAGTCGCCAGTTCCCCTTGGGTCCGGTCGCAAGATACGCATTTGGTGCCGCAGCTAAACTTCGCCTCCCCATCCCTATCTCCCGGCCCCCCATTGCCTTTCGCGCGACGGAAGTCGCGTTTGCTTTCCGCCGTGCATTCGCTCCCCGTGAAAGCGCGCGTTCCTCGCGCGCTTTCACTCGCACATACAGCATACGGCCGAGAGTTTTTTTCTACACGCGGCCACGACTATTGGAGACTGAGCCCTTAACAGCTTTGCTGTAAAAAAATGACGCCATCTTCCCGTAGGGGAACCCTGAGTAGTATGCAAAGCAGCCATGGGGTCGACTCAAGTTCCCATTAGTTTTCAGATCGGCCTGTCACCGCTGCCGTTTCGTGGCAGCGGCTCGAGCCCTCTTCTCCGCGGCGTGTCCACGGCGCTGACACTGGCGTTGACGCTGGCGCTGTCCGTGGCACTCATCGCGGCGTTGCGGGAGGAGAATGAGAGGACGAAGTGAATGATGATGAGTGGGCGAAGCACCGAGGGATCATTCGGGAAAAACGCCGGAAGCGTTCTCCGGAAGCGGAACCGGAAGTGGAAGCGGAACCAGAAGTAGAAACGAAGCGGAACCATAAGCAGAAGCCGGCTTCCGGTTCCGGCTTCCGGAAGCCGGAGCTTGGCGTACATATACTATACATATACATACAAGGAGAGGAGGGGGAGGAGGATGCGCATGCGCAGTGCGGGTGTGGACGCCGCACGGCGGATGGAGGGAGGGAGGGAGTGACATATAGCCCCTGTCCATAAGCTGCTTCGCATCTGAAAACGCTGGATTGAGGAATCGCATCAGCAGCAGTGAGCGAATTGACCTTCGTGCTGTCTCTCGCTTCAACGTGAACTAAACCTCGAAAGCAGAGCGCATAAATACGAATCTACCGGCCGTCGGCATACTTTGCCTTTCTAGATACCGCGCCCGCGTGGCTACACCGTAAGCAGCAGACGCATGAAGATAGGGAGATAACGCGTACTCAGTAATTTTTTTCGAAGCACATAATTTCACAGCACACTTCTAACTTTCCGTACACATCCACTACATCATGGCGCACATTTTTTTCTGACATCGAATTGATGCCGTGTGTGCTACTCACAAGTATGCGGGGAAACTGTATAAGCGTTATATGGAGCCTCTAAATAGGCCCGAACCGAGTGTTTCGCAATTTTTATGTCACCCCTAAATAACCTGCCCAGTGTAAATTTACATCCATATAATCGCTACCCTTTCCAACGTTTTCTCAAATTACTAACGTCCTCAACAATCTAGTTGATTACAAAAAAAGAAGAAAAGGAAAACGTGAAAACACGCATGTATATGTATTTCATCACTCCATTAGGGCATGATGTTGTCATCATTATGTCGCTTCTTACATTTCCAATCTTGGGAAGCCTCCAAGCTTGCTCTTGTTAGCTTGGCGATTTCGTTATGACATCTTCTAAGCATTATAAGCGGCCACAACGAAACGACCTATGGAAAATATTCTTGAAGCTAACGGTTGCGATTGCGAGGTTAATACCGGGTGCTTCAGCGAACACTTTCAAAAATTTTTAGATGTTGCCTGTGGCTGATAGCACAATTCTAGTTCATGAGCTGCTCTTCTCGAAGAGGCGGACATTACTTGCACAAAAGATTCAAATGCATAATCGACTAATTAACGGAACTGCACTATTGAAGTTTTTAACGAATTACCTTATGGTCCATATTGCAATTTGCAATTTCACGCAGTTCGCAAGGCGGATCCACTTGGAACAAATGCTCAGGATGACACCGGTTTCGAGATAGTCATTGCCGGATTTTGCGGAGAAATGCATTGGAGTTGCAGGTACTTTTGTGTTTCAGTGAATAAAGTGACGTTTTGTTAATAAAGTAAGTGGAAGATAGTGCATTTTTACCACAACTTTGACGGCGCATATATCTGGCGCATATCTCGTAAATGATGTCACCCACACAATTATTAAGGCGAAAGCCTTAGGTGTCTATGTTGACGGTGGCCTTGGCGAAACTGCTCCGTGACAAAACATGGCCGACGCCACAAGGAGCAAAAACACGTCAGAAAATGCTCGAATTAACATCACATTTAGCAGGGAAGTTCCTGTAAGGAGAGTAAATTAGTGGCTTTCAAAAGAAAATTTGGAACATTTCGGTCTAGATGGGAATCGAACCCGGGCCTCCGGAGTGCGGGACGAGCCTCCTTCCTTGGAACCCTTCCCAGAACGAATTCTCAGGATGCACCAGTTTCGATATATTAATTCCAGAACTTTGCGGAGAAATGCATGGGCGTTCCAGTTACTTCTGTGCTTCAATGCACAAAATGAGGTTTTGTTAAGAAAGTAAAGGGAACGCCAATGCATTTCTCCGCAAAAATTCGGGAATTGATATATTGAAACTGGTGTCATCCTGAGAATATGCTGGTCTTTAATACTTCTATTTATGCCTCGAAAACCACACTTTACACGCACGCACACATGGTTCGTGAGCCAATGACGCAATAGAATGCTTCGCCTTACGTAGCAGTCAACTGGAGCTTAGTCTGCCTGCTTGACCTACACTTCGTGCGGGCCCGTGCACGCGAGTGTAATGCCGGGCAGAGGCTATGACGTCGTGTGCTGCACTTGGCTGACTGGGTTGTTGTCAATCAGAGAAGACTGCGCGTCGTCTTCTGCATAATCAGTCGAACAGCGCCTGACTTCGCACTTTGTCTGACTTACTGACTCCGTATATATACCCTTGTCTGAAACTAAAGGCAAATTTACGAGTTACTTTTCAGCAACAAATCTAGACAAACTGCCGCTAAATACATCACGAATGCGGAGCCCACGAAGACAACTTCTCTATGCATATAATACAGCACGGAGGATGAAGCACCCTGCACCATCCGTGAGTAAGATAATTCTGTCGTTTTGGAGGATTAGCTCACCTTCCTCTCTGACCGTCATTGACACATGGTCACGCTAGCAGTTCTTCGCTGACCGTCCCTGCAGCGAACCTTCGCTATCGTCGCCATAACAGCGCCGACAGCCGCAGACAAACAGGCAACGCTAGCCTGGTTGTTTGTCGCCTGCTACCTCCACTCATTAAAACTGTGATGTAGAAAGTGTAGTTTTGCTACACTACCGCTATTTAAAAAATGGCTTCGTGTAGGTGGACAGAACCACACTTTATTTTGCATTCCCTAGATCCCGTCAACCTTGTGGCGCCCTCATCGTACGTCTCTTATGGTCGTCATAAAATCAAAGTCGTTACCGTAGGGGTCCTTCACGCTGTCATATGCCAAGCTGCTGTTCTTTTTGGTAGGACTTCAGGTCTTTCTCATGGCGGCTCTACAATTCTCTTCGAGTTTTGGCTCAGGCTACTGATTCACCGAAGGTGAAGAACTGAGTCAGGTACGCGTCCACGTAGCGTACGATGCGTTTCGAAGAACATCCCTCCCTTTTTTCAGAAACATATGCTGTCGGCAGCAGGGGAGGGGGGGGGGGGGGGAGAGGGTGACCTATCTACGATGTTTTATGGGAAACACTCGCTTTCTGCTGGAGTGGGTCGATACCTACTGTTACCAGGAAAGTTAAAATGTAGGCATTCAGATGAGGAAGATAAATATCTGGAACTGTGTACTGCGGCATTATGGGGCAAAAGACGAGGGCACTTCTTGAGCTTCACCAAATAAGGCAGGGCAGCGCGCTACGAAGTAGGAGTCTGGACAGAAAGCGGACATGATCGGCGCCGGCTACGGCGAAAGAGAGTCACTCGCTGTAAAACCAGGAAGTCGATGTGCGAAGAAAGGAGGAATGGTGATACCGAAACAATCCACAGAAATGCATTCAGTCGGTTCGGGTGTTTGGAACACTGAAGTCAATAAATTGAGTGAAACGCAAATTTTACGAAACACGCCGCTACACCAACGTCGTTTTCGTCGCTGTCGTTCCGAAGGAGGTCATGCACGCCGACGACTCTTTTGTGAATACAAAAGAAGTTCTGTTCGATCACTGGCGAAAAGCGGAATCGTGCCATCCATAGCCAACCCCACCCCCATTCCCCCCTTGCTCAACTCCGTTACCCATTCCTCGCCACACAGGCTTTGACTCGCCTTCGTGTCTCTTCTCTTTCTACTGCAGAATCCCGCCGCTACGCACCGAAGCAGTCCAAAATCTAATTGTAACCCGGCTGCAATTCAAACAACTACTCTTCCTAAGCTCCCGGACTATAACGCAGCGCCCCGCAATGCTCTCTTTGGGGAAACCGGCACCGATCGATTTCCAAAGCGCTCTATCGACCGTGCAGCGTTTACCCCGCTGTGCTTATTTCTGTCTCATTTTCGTTTTTCTATGTATTTTTTTTTTAATTTTACTCCCTTTAACCAGGCCCCCTGGCAGACTGAGCGCGACCCGCTCTACTGCAGAAACCGTCTTAGAGCACTGAGCCAGAAATAAATGCTCCAGCGATTTGCCAAATTCGGGGCCACCACATTTCATTGCACGCAAAAGCAAGAAAACGCCGCATTCACTTCACTAGCACATCCACATCGCTTTCGCGTTGCCACGATGTAACACACTGCGCGGGCGGTTTTGGTTCAAAAAGAACGACACAATATTTTGCTTGGCAACCTTCTCTTGTTCTCTATACTCGCTATACCACAGCCACCGCTCAATGCATGTTTTTTTCCGCCCGTTCTTGTCGCCAGAGAGACGTAAGAAAACGACGTGGTAGACGTAACCAAGTAGGTACGTGCGTATGTATAGTACAGGAATGACTGTTTTCTGCCTTCACTATGGAGGCTAAAATAACCTAAAATATATTCTCGACTCACTTTATTGGGCTTTTTGTTGTTGGTGATGTTTTTAATTGCGAATGGTTGCACTATATACTGCGCGAGTGGTTGGTGTTAGCCTTTTCGAACGAACTATCCTAATTCGATATCTGATCCACCGTGGTGGCTTAGCGGCTATGACGTCGCACTGCTAAGCACGGCGTCTCGGGATGAAATCCCGGCCACAGCGGCCGCAATTCGATGGGGTTGAACGGCAAAAACGACCGTGTGCTGTGCATTTGGTGTACGTTACACATCCCCAGGTGGTCAAATTTTCCGAAGTGCCCCACTACGCCATGCTTGCTAATCAAATCGTGGTTTTGGCACGTAAAACTCCAGAAATAATAGTTTTTATTCCAATATATTTACAGCCTTTTACACACCCACAGGACAACTATGAACGCAGAATTGGCGCGAAATGAGGTCTTCAAGTACATCGCTCAATGCAGAAGTTCGACTGGTACCGTTACGTGAAACGCATATAGCATTATTTTTAATGATTACTACTTTATTTCACAAGTGACAGGGCCATAGGCTAAAAGATACGCTAACTTTTTGTTGTGGCTAAAAAAAATTGGAGGACGCTTAAGCTTCTGCATTTTTGTTTCAGTGCGCTTCACTGCAACACATAACGTGGGAAAGCCAGCTTACAAAGACCAAGCTTACACCGATCCCCTTAAAGTCGCCTTCACTTTTAAACAGAAGTGCATTGCTCAGAAGACGTTTTTCCAGGGGCAATATAAGTCCTCTTATATTAAAATGTGAAGGCCCTAGCACCTTTTTTATTATTTTAATAATTGTTTGCTATTGCCCCGACGCGTGCGCGTGTCTAAAACGCATTAGGCAGGCGAAGTCCCAATTTGACCTGTCGAGGATGCGAGCGCCATCTGGATAGCACTTTCGCAAGTAAATTACCCGAGCGCGTCGTGTTGGTATGGTAGAAATGCTGGAAAAGGGATTTGTGTTTGAGTTTCCTCGTAACACAATTATGTTTTCTCGTACATTCAAATTACAATCCGACGCCACGATGTCTGGAGGTCGTGGTTAAGTCGTACTTTACCATTTTTCTGACGTATTTCACTGTGAGGAATTCAATTTCAATTCAATGTTCATCAAAACCCTGCACCATGCGGAGGGCCTGCGCGGTCGGGGTGGTTCGGGATGATTTTCTCCTTCGCTAACACCTTGCTCCCCGTGGAGGGCCTGCACGGTCGGGGTGGTTGGGGATGATATTTTTCCGCCACGGACGCCGACATCCACGCCAACGCCGAATTTTCTGTGACACGGGGCCATTAACGCTATCACGTTAATAACTGTATGCTGTTAACAGACATCCTCAGACGCCGACCGTATTTCTTGACGTCCTGTGACACTGCCCTGTGAACGCAGCAATCCGCACAAAGTACGTACGCACACTTTCAACACATTCGAAGAGTGCTCGACAATGTGTGGAGACACGACACGCACATAAATCCGTAATAATCTCCCGCTTGGGCTCTTTCTGGAGGGAGGCCCCATCGCCTACACGGCTGTTGTCAAGGATACGTAAATAAATTTGTTTCGTTTCCAGCAGCACCACTTACGACAGGGACGGGCAAAGAAAACACTCTCTGTGATTTACCACGTCATGAGTAAACAGAGATGTTATGCTTGAAAATAGACCTCAATCAGGTCAATCACTCATCGTACTCACGCATTACGTCAGACGTCATACGAAACGAACAGGTTAGAGCAGAAATAAAGAAAACAAATGCCGGTGATTGGTGCAAAGGTAAACATCAAATGACATTAAGAGGGTATGTTTTTTCGTACGGCCAGTCTATTTCCACGTTGCACAAGTGTCCTGAGGTGCACCTCGTGCAAACTCGAGCATCCCGATGGGTGGCAAATAAAGCGGTTAAAAGATTGGCAGACAGAGCACGCAATTACGACTATCGTCGCCGAGCAGACGCTCGCTCCGCCAGTGAAAACGATGATTACGCCCCACCCCCGCAAAATGCCTAACCGGTGCTTTCTCTGTACTGCCCCCCCCCCCCCCCAACCCTTTTTCGCTAATGCACCCGGCCAACTGTGATCTGGACCACCACTCCGTCCAACCCGTGGCGGCCACGAAACGAGTCTCCAAAGTGCTTTATTATCCCACGCGAAGAGGTCACTTTTCGACACCGCTCTCTGCCGTAATTGGCGGAAAAGGCAGCACCCATTTGGCGGCCACTCGGAACGCGCATTGCGTGAGCTCGATCGAGCGCTTCCGAGCGTGGCTCTTTGCACCGAAACGCCGTATCACCCCCCCCCCTCCCCCTTAATCGTCGTTTCCCGCACCAACTACGGGCTCCAAGAACCGATATTCGCAGGTTGGCAAGCTATACAGCATGCGCATCTGGAAATTGAGAGCACATTTGTCTCAACACGGCTTCGCCCTCGTTCCAGGACGGTCGGCCACGCTATCAGTAAGGGTTCTGTTAAATAGGCGTTTGCTTTGTCTCATGTTCCCTCTGCAAGACAGTCTCAGCCATGATAATTGTTAAGAGATTATGAGTACGTGTTCGTAATCCTGAAGTAGACCGGTGTAACTAAAGCGACATAGACTCCTTAGCCCCGAATCCGTGTTCTGCTCAAGTTCTATACCAATGTTGCCAAGAAGGACTCTGTTCGTTGAGGCCTCAACACCATTGATTTAGTTGTGAGAGACGAAAAAAAAAGGTGGCAGAACCCAGCGCACGATGAATTTCGACGTTAATGCGATTAGCATTGAAGCAATGTAGCCACACACGGTACTGCCACCCTCCGCGATGGCCTAGTTAGTGGCTATGGCATTGCAGCTGCAGAGCTCGAGGTCGTGGTTTCAATACCGGACGGGGCGGCTGAATTTATTTGGGGGTGGAATGCGAGAACGCTCTTGTACCTTGCACTGGGCGCACGTTAACTAACTCCAGGTGGTCAAAATTACTGCGGAGTCCCCCACTACGGCCTGCCTCATAATCAGATCGTAGTTTTGGCACGTAGAACCTCAGAGATTATTTAACCGTACTGCCACCACTCAATCGCTTCATTTATGATGTGTGAGTGCAGCCGTGCTCCTCCTCTCTCGTGCATCCCTCTAAACACGCTACGCCATCTAGCGACACCGCCGCGAAGTTCGCGCGTGGCGAATATTTATTCAGACAATATTGTCCGAATATGTATGACGTGAGCTCGATTACGCCCCGCACAATAAATCTTAAAGGCCTTTTTTTTTTCGTTGAGAACGGCATATACCCAGTGGCTCATACTGAGTGACCCAAGTTTGCGTCAAAGAGGTCCATTGATGAGCGGCCAAAGTTACCCAAATTGGTCGAAGGATTCGTTTCGAACTTGGTTCCCTCCGCACAGCAGCCGGACTCTCTATTGATTCGACCATCGACCACGCAGAGACTTAAGTTGGCGTGAAAAAGGTTAGACGCGGACAGACCGACGACATACATACAGAGGCATTCCGAAAACCGGGTGAAGTTCCCGTAAAAAGCTAATTACATTAATAAATACAGTATATTCATTTCACATCATTCAGCTTTTTCGCTGCTTGTACCTTCTTGAACGCCGTACTAGTGCATATTTATGTTTGAAAGATGAAGAGGAAAATAAAAACGTGCGGGAGAAACAAAATAGCATTATTAAGGTTAGTAAATACGCAAGATGAACTGCCCGCTAATATATAGCATATAATGTGCTCAGAATTGCTGGAATAAAAAGAAGAAAGTGTTGTGGTACCTTTTAACCAGGGGATCACGTGGGGTTTGTGGAAAGATTTGCTTTCTGCTACTCCATTTCACAGCTACATATGATAAGGCGCTTTGTTCAATGAAAACTATATTTAAGAACAGAAACACTTACTGCTCTTAGGCTTTTTTATAACTTGACTTGCAGTTGTAAGCTTATGTTAGCAACATTTCTTCCTTGGTTCGTTAGCGGTAAACTTAAAAACAAAACAATTTCGTCTTGATTTATATTCTCATTTTTAAGCTGCTACCAAGTAAAGCTTGGTAGAGGGAATTTATTGTCCAACGTTTTACTTTTCAGCAGTAGTGGTGATGCAGGTAAATAACATGCTCAAAACCGGGCCTTCTCCGACTTTGTCAAGCCCTCTCACGTCGGCTGGCGCTAAGAGGTCTCAACGAATAGTGCGTAGTTTGCGCAATCTTTCTAGCCCACTTTTCTAAGCTTCACATTATAGAGGTCAAGCAGATTCTTCCATGAGATACGCAGGAAAATATAAGCATCAGCAAGATTGAGACGAGCAGTACTTGATAGCAAAACTTGCACATCGCAGAGGATTTTATGCAACTAGCCTTGCATGACACTTATCTGCACGGTAAGCCTTCTCGGACAACGTCTGTCACTGTTTGCTCGACGGCCACTTACACGCGCAGTCATCGACGAGTACTAATCGCTGAAGCAGTGAACACTTGCCCCTTGAGGAGATAAACGCAAATTAAGCATAAAATCACACGCAGACGCAGAAAACGCGACATGGAGCACTTTCGTGTTCTTTCCGGGTTACATTAATCTTCATACGTCCTCACTCAGGGACGTCGCCGTTCACTGCAACTCGCTCTTTTGGAGTCGATTCAGACTAATGCTTCACGATCATTGCCAAACGGATGGTGCAGTCGTCGCGACCTGTAATTAAAACTAATAGGGTTCAATTTACATTAAAGTAGTTCTAGTTCTGGACTACGTTGGAGTGTCTGCGCTTCCTAAGCCGACTACAGCGGCGACATGCACAGCTATCTATTTTCTATCAAGAATGATCACATTGGAACAGTCCGGGTGGACCCTGGTGTTAATCCATAAAAAGCGAGTGCTTCCTTTGCCACAAAGAGCACGACGAGGCATGTATATATGCACACTCATCGCGGAACAGATTCTTGCTCTCTAGTTCTGTCACCATCGTTATTATGATGATGATGATGATGATGATGATCCACAGTACAAAATCGTTATTATCCTTATAGCCGATATATACTTTAATATCTTTCTCCAATTCCGCCTCCACCCCCCTACAGCTGACCCACCATGCGGAAAGAGCTTTAGGCCTGCGCTTCATGTGAGGCACGTGAAGCGAAATTCTCTCTCAATGGCCGAAACACAGAGGTAACATTGGTATCCAATATAGTGCATGGGTATTCTTTTTTTACTATTTCGTTTTAAGCTCCACCTCTAGAGCTAACATACACTACGAGTCCTTTTAAGCAACCGGTTAACAAGAGTTCATAAGATAATTAAAGGAGATCACAGTTAGGCTGGTCATATTTCTGGAGAAATATGGCAGCCCGCGGCACACGGCTTCCTTTCTGATGTTCGACTCCTTGGACACAAGTACGTAGCAGTCACGGCTTTTTCAAAGAGCTTGAGCTAGCTGGAACGTCATTCGAAAGCTAGGAACGTTTCGGTTGGTCACTTGCAATGAAAACACATCGCAAGCACCGCCTGTTCTAAATACAGGAGCATATCCAATGACATTGCCGCACACTGCAAGAAGGAATCTCCATCGGTTTCAGCTGCAGCTTGCCTCAATACTGCTGCGGAACAATTAGTTCATTGACCAGGTGCAGGCCCATTGTGCTTTACAAGATTATGAGGACGACAACATTGTAACCTGACGCGGGCTCTTCATTCTGGGCAGTGCTACATGCGTATGCGCTTGTAAATATACTTGTATATAGTCGCTCCCCTGCCTCTTTTAAGGTACCAATATCCAAGACCGCATGACTCCAACGGCGGCTTGTCTAGAGCGATTGCTGCTGCGAGGCCACGCGCGGCGACCCCGTCGCATTTCTTGAGAACGCTCGCGACAAATGTATTCTCGAGACACTGCGCAAACCCCACTGTTCGTGAATACTTGGGATCAGTTTTCGCTGAAATGTTTCCTCAAGGTATTCACGCTAATGATTTGATACAGTTCTTGATACAGTTCTTGATACACTTCTTGATACAGTTCTTGATACGGTTCTTGATACGATATAGTTTTTTTATGTTTTCTAGAACAAAGAATGACATCACATGCCTCGAAGACTCATGCAGTATTTGGACATTTAACTTTCAGCTTCTTTTACACGAACTTGACATTCACGTAAGCGAGAAACTCAACTACTGCTTTCAAGCTAGCGAGAAGGCGTCGGAGCTGAGCTAGAAAGTTACTGCTGTCTGCAGTTCGGCGCAATCGCGATGAACAGCGGAGATCACTAACACGAAAGTAGAACTCCCGTGATAGACAAAATAAAGAAGTTATGAAGAGTGGTCAGCAGTACAAAAACCATGCGTCAAGGGTCAAATCAAAGCAGCACATGTGTGGGCGATTGTTGAGCCAGACTTGAATCTATTCGTATCCGATTTCCCCAAGCAGGCCTCGAGGATATCTTTATATTTCTGCTCCGCGATTTGGGAGGAAAGGCCTAAGCTCGATAAACAGATTATGTAACAGCTGAGTTCATGCGGCAAAAGTTGAGGGAGGGTGACAAAGCGAGGGCTTCTGTTGATACAAGCCCGACATTTTCTCTTCTTTGCCTAAACATTTCATAGCAGCGACTGGGGGTTACGGGTCACTATATTCAAGGCTGCTCTTTTATCCGCAAACAACGAAGACAAACAGAATCTTCATGGCATTATTCCTCGAGGAAAGCCGTCAGCGCCAGATTTCGCGTGCGTCAAAGCAATGATTTTTGCCGCTCTTTTCTGGGACCATTGCGGAGACCGCTGAGGCAGCAGAAAAGAATTGGTCTGCTCTTCAAGAAACAAACGCTTCAGGATCATAAGTTGTGCTCGTGCGCTGTGGGAAGCCAGGGCTGACGCCGCCCCTTGCTTTTCCCCCTATGTTTTCGATGGAATGTTTGCGACCACGGCCAATGGTGCAGCTTCGCTCTTACACTTCTTCCCCAGACACAGTTTTCGAGCGCCAACTGAGCAAGCGATGTTGGATGTCTTCTCGAATAGCTCGAGGCGGATGCATGAAAACCATAGTACTAGAGCACAACCGGTTCTTCGTCTTTCTTTTTTAACTTTAGTTCTCCAACATTTCTACACGAAAAGAAAATACGAAGTTACAATTTCGAGCCACTGATATTCCTTGGCATTACACTTATTTATCTCGTTGACGGAAATATGAGTTTTTGCCGAGACACGATGAATAAATGACCACATTCTTACGGATAAATTGTTGTTTTCAGGCTGATTTACGAGTGTGCACAAACTAGTGCACAGCAGGCCTTCTTGCGAGCTTAGGAAGAAATGCCAGAAGCCACTACATTAGGTTAGAGAATAATAGGGCAATTTCAATTTAAGGACGGTAGCTATACGTTACAAATCGACCGCACTGGGCAACCTCCGATTATCTTTTCAGAAAAAACTTAGAGCACGGCATCTTGCAAGCATTGAAAGAACAGTTTTATGCCCATAAAGTGTGTGTGTGTGTGTGTGTGTGTGTGTGTGTGTGTGTGTGTGTGTGTGTGTGTGTGTGTGTGCGTGTGCGTGTGCGTGTGCGTGTGTGTGTGTGTGTGTGTGTGTGTGTGTGTGTGTGTGTGTGTGTGTGTGTGTGTGTGTGTGTGTGTGTGTGTGGGCGTCCTGCGGTATTTCTGGAGACTGCTTCCAGATTATGCAGAGTGCTCTAGAAAATGCTTCTGAAAATGCTCTAGAAAAGCAAGCATATCAAAAAAGTCACAGGCCTGCGCGGCACACGTAGCACTGTCACAGCGGAAGCTGGTGGAGTGGCTCAATAGTAGCTCCAATTTCGGCACCATACACAACAGGGTCTTTGCGGCAAAGTCTCTTCGCCTCGTTTTGACGAGAACGATCTGAACTGTCCGCCCGGCGTCGGCGTCGACGACGAGCTGCGGCTTCTAATGCTCTCTGCACAGCAGTCTGCTGAGCCCGATGATGCCTGGTTGTAGCCGCGCACGTAGCTCTACGATTCGCTTCTTCAGCAGCGATTCGTACCTTGCGAGGAGACGCCATTACGTGTACCGAATAGGTATCCAGAATACGTGGCACACATCTCACATCCCTTGACCCGTGGCACCGTACGTTGTTGTTGTTGTTGTTGTTGATGATGATGATGATCATCATCATCATTATTATCATCATCATCATCATCATCATCATCATCATCATCATGGCTTTTTATTGTAATCTTCAAAACAGGCTGCTGACAAATAGTCACGTAGCCTGCTTGAGTGAACCAGGTCCAGTTACAAGCAGCATGAAATTGCTATATGCAACATACATGTCGGGCACTCTGTGCTTGCAGGCACCTTAACTAGATGGCGCCACCATACTGGCGGAGGCTCGGGCAGCTCGGGATCGCGTTGATTGCGCGCCTCGTCTGAATCGCATGTCGTCGTCTGCGCCTGCGCACGCTGCCTTTGCAGGCGCCTTACCTAGATGGCGCCACCATACTGGTCGAGGCTTGGGTCGTCTGCGCTTCCGCGCCTGCCTAGGGCGCGTTTATATGGCATTTTTCCGCTGCCGGATAGTGAGCACTTGTGTGGCTCAGTGGTAAAGTATCCGACTCCCACACAGCGGGCCTAGGTTAGATCCCCGCGGGGACCGGGTACTTTTTTTCGCATTTCCGACGCTAGCGGTTACGGTCACCAGTGGCGACGGCGGCGGCGGACACCATCGCGAACCGAAACGGCTATTGGAATGAGCCCTGCACAGCTGGCGCTGTAAAATGGCTCGTAGAACGACATAGGTATTAGACGTCCCTCGTTCGTGCGGTATGGTCAATGCAGTGCGGAAGACGCATCACATTCGTGACTGTTGTGTATGACTGTGTGATTCCGTTATATCCATGTCGGTATACATTGCATAAGCGGCATCAAACAAACATCCCAACTTTCCTTCCGCTCTCTCTGTTCTTTTCGCTGTCCCTTGCTTCTGAAGTTGTGATTCGCATTTCGTTTTCGTATTATTGTCGCTGTTGCCTTATTGCTTCGATGTGCCGTACTGGTACCGAAATTCAAAGTGCACAGAACCCATAGCCGCGTTGTTTTCTTTGGTCCTTATAGCAATCAGCGTACTCTCCTTGCTCTTTTCTTTACCCAGAATGCCTACCATCCTATCTGTGCTTCCTCTTCGCCGACTCTTCATACCCTTCTAGCTGCTCCCTTTGGTCTCTGCATCGCTGCAACGAATGATGCTTACCAGATTTGCAGCATCCTCCCCGCAAGTTCGCGTTATGACGGTCGAGAAATGCAGAAGCAACGCAGACGCGACACAGCAATTCAACCGACTCTTTCTGGTTTCCTTTTATAGCTTCTATTCTGGCTTTTTTTTTTTCTTCATCGAGTCCTTTCTGCTGCCACGCTCGGGGGACGTCATCGGGAAAGAAACAAAGATAGACGCGCTGGTGGCCGTTTCGATGACAACGCGCTCTGCTTCCTTCCGGAGTCGCCTCCCTACTTGGCCGACGACGCCGCCGGTTCCTTTTCGCCCTTCCTCGACGTGATGATACATCCGATACACGCTCGGCGATTGCGTGCTCCCCCATGGATATCTACTGCTGCGCTTGTACAACGCTGTCGTATAGTTGCGGCAAACAAATGGTTGTGATAAGCGTCTTCGGCTTTGTGCTTACCCTCCAGCCCCAGGCCATTGTGGGGAAGCAAAGCGTTGCAATTACAACGCGGCCCTTCTCTCTTCTAACTTATTTTATAGCAGCCTTTTTTCTGCGTCGATCGTGTAACAGGCGGGCGTAAGGAAAAGCACGACATTTTGTACTCGTGGAGAAAGTTACAGCTTCAGTTACGGCACGTAACGATAAACAGTACTTAATGGAGCGTTTTCAGGAGTGCGTAGAATCGCTGTCACTGACAGAGAAAGTGCGGACGAGCAATTTTGTCACTCTTTTTGCGATATATAGGGTGTAGAATTGGGCGAGTTGGTTCAAATTATTTATGACGGAAGCGGAAAAGGGAAAACACAGCCAAAAGAAGCACACAAGACAAGACAAGGGACTTGTCCCATGTGCTTCTTTTCACTCTGTCAGCGTCCCTTCATAATGCCCTTGTCAATAGTTTGCCATCTGGCACGAAGGCGTTTGTTTGCCGTCATTGTACTTATTTTGTGTCCCTCAATATATCACCTCGTTTTGTCGGGAAACAACAATCTTTCACATTAATACCAGTCTTCAAGCGCTGTACAGAACTCTAAGCAGCGGAAAAAAATGTGGCCTGCGTTCTAACCAGCATACCATTATTAAAGATTAGAAAATTGCGGGATATAACTTCTCTAAATTGCACAGCGTGTTATGAGGGACGCCGTAGTGGAGGGCTCCGTGTTTTACAGCGAAGCTGGTTATGCGGACCCTGTGCCGTCATTGTCGGACTTCGCTAAAAAGGGACCACGTGACCTAGCGGGAGAGGAGAGGCAAAGAAGAGCTCAACAGGGGAAAGGGATTAGAGTGACCCCTTTCACCCTGTGAGAATGCTGTGAAAGAGTGCAGATGAAAAGGAGAACGGTGCGGGGGGTTGACGTAAGTCGCGCCGTCTAATACTCGCGTTGGTGGGGGAGAGCGTGAGGCGCGCCAACTAATGGCACTGTAGGAAAAAAGTAAGTCAACGGAGGAGTGGGGTGAGAGAGGAGTTCGAATTGGCGTTGGTTGTATATACGGAGCTTTGGACTAGTGGTTCCACAATTAACTTTCCATCCCAGCTACAACTATGGGAAGACCACGAGTAGTGCGTACTCCTGAGGAAGAAGCTGCCTACCGCGAGCGTCAGCGAGAGTTGGGTCGTGAACGGACTCGTCGTCGTAGGGCCGACCCCGAGCTGCGCGCCCGAGACGCGGAAGCACATCGGTGGCGTCGGAATGAAGAACCCGGGCTTGCAAAGTTTGACTTGCATGGTGTAACACTCGATGTAACTAACAAAGCTTCGCTGTTCGACCATCTTCACGCAGTGGAAGGAGCGATGATTTTTTTTTAGCACCCAAAGCATGATAGACGAAGGTTCTTGCATTCCCTCTCCATAGACCAGGAATCGAGCCCGCGACCTCGTGCTCAGTAGCGCAGCTCCATAGGCACTGAACCACCGTGGCCGGTAAGTATAAAATTGCATACTAAAAAAATTCTAATGGCCAGTTTATCGCTATGGTATATATACGCGCCTCTGCCAGTACAGATCTATATGTATACAAGCCCTGTTCTGTCCGAGCACCCGCATAGTATCGGTAAATGTTTGTCCAGTACTCTCAATACCAAAATGCTACGCTCGCTAAACCCGAGGCCTTTTTCTGTGTTGCGTAAAGTTCGACACTCCTTAAGTCCCGGATTACACTGGTGCATCAAAATTCGTAGTGCATTTTTTACCAGCATTTTGTGGCCGCTGCACTCGCCTTCAGTTCAGTATTTTGTAGTTAGATTCTTCATATAGGGTTAAAGCTCCTCAGTTTCTGTCGACACTGCGTGTTAAATATATGACATGCAAAAATGCGCCATATGCAGCATGAAAGTTGTCAGTGCATTGACAGTGTAGCAAGATCGTTAGCTTCCCAAAATTGCTATAAATGTCTGAATTGATCTCAGAAATATCCTAATATTCACATACATATTTTGACTTATGTTGATTTCTGTCCTGTTCTCTTTTTTTTTTTTTTTCGATGGAGGCGAAACGCAAAAACGCCCGTGTGCTTGCGTTGTAGTGCACGTTAAAGAGCCCCAGGTGGTCAAAATTAATCCGGAGCCCTCCACTACGGCGTGTCTCATAATCAGAACTGGTTTTGGCACGTAAAACCCCAGAAAGAAGAAGAATAAGTTATCTTTTTTTTTTTGTACACAATGTGCGTGTGTGCATTGCGTATACGTGTGTTCCACTATGTTGTCGCAGCGACTAAGAAACCGCATGAACTGCGAGAACAACAACAACGTCGGATGGATGCAAAACACAGATGCTCGCTCACCGTGACATTCGAACCTGGGTCTACATCGTGGAAACTTGACTCCCAGAGATATCATATACAGTGCATGTGAGCTAACTGCATAAAAAGAGCGGATGCGATGATATAAAGTTGTGGGACCACGAGCACCCTTCTCATGAGAGCTTGATTCATATTAGCAATGTACCTGCACGCTCAACTCCTTCATAAAAACGAGGCTCGCTCTCAAATGCCGAGCTTGACGGAAACTTATCTGCTAAAACTTTTCGATGGACAAAGAAACAAAGCTCCCTAAAGGTGAAGATAAGGAAGTGCGACTTGGGAAAGGCTAAGTGTTTATTGGGCCCGTTTTATGCAGTGGTGCAGGCGTAACCGATGGTGAAGGTGTAGAAAGGGGGCGAGGGAAACTACAGGCGCCCCCATACTGCGCTGCAAGCTCCTTTATTTATATGGCCGCACATTCATGCATCCGCGGTGGCTGCTCTTTTTTTTTTTTTTTTTTTTCCTGAAGCTTCTTGTGCACGGTGCGCGTTGCGCGGTGCTAAGAGCAGTCCCTATAGATGCAGTATGGTGCGCACTTAGGTCGCACTGAATACTTTCCAATTTAAGATAGTGTGAGGTGCCTCTAACGCAGGGTTGACCGCCACTGAAATCACGCCTACGTTGTTCCCACAATAGCAAGAATGTGGGGGAAGTGTCGGTGTCTGTTTTATTTCTTCACGTCTTCGTCGGGCACGGAAGGCGCTCTAGCACTTATCGTCCTTCAGAGTTTGACAGCTATGAACGTACAAGTAGATTCCAGTGCCGGGATAGTGTAGCGACAATATTTCAAATTATTTTCCTTTCTGAGCCTCATCGATAGTCTGAGCAGCGCTCCGTCTACATCATCATTAGCATCTTCCAGTCGTGAGTGGTGGTCAATAAGAAAGCAAAAACAAAATGAAGCAAATAAGAATCGTTACACTATGCGGGCGCGGCAGTTTAACGATTGTTAGTAAAAAGCAGGCAGTGATGTTAACGGGAGAAACATCCGTTTTTTTAGGCTACACTAGTAGAGAAATCAATGATTAGAAGACTTGAGAAAGAGAGTAAGTGGGCTTTGTTGACTAATGCCGCTATAATGTAAAAAATCCTGTTTCCCAACACTTAGTCTTTCTTTAGTGTGATCAAGCAACCAAGAACAGGGTGTTTGCGGACACTCTTGGCTAAGTTTTTGTCCAGTGAGTGCACCCTAAAAATTCAATCATGCATTCTCAGTAAGACCCCCATTTCAACCATTCCGCAGCAGTCATTCAGAGCAGCAAGGAGACTGGAATTTATACATGTACAGCATTAAGTGAAGCATCACGTTATACACCAGAAGTCGAATGTGAAAAATAGCTGCACTATGTTTGCTTACCAATACCAGTAATACCGGTATTCTTTACAACACCGATTGGTTTTTTATTTCTTTTTTGGGGGGGGAGGGGGGGGGGGGACTGTCAAAATGCTTGTATATTGTATTTTATTCATGCTTGACACCCTTACTTGTGTCATACAGAGCACGTTGCCATAGTGCGCAAACAGTATATTCGCTTTTAATACATATCCTCAACACTTCTCGCCGGCGAAGTCTGGCAAGGTTTAAATTTCTTTCAATGCTGAGATGACAAACACACATGCACATGGCGCCGTAAATCTACGTATGATTCCTACAAAAAGACGGCGCCCATACTTCTTCCTCTCTCTCTCCCTTTGCCGCCATCATATTACTCGTCGCTTGTGTCGCTGTAGTAACGTAAGACGCCCGAGCCGCAGGAGTAGCGTCGATGACTGCAGCGTTTCCGGCAACAGGCTATGAAACACGATGCCGGGACCGTTATTCTTCATTTCGCCGGGGCTGGTGGCTGAAAGATGGCGGTCGCAAGCAACACACGACGCGAACACGAACGCTTGCGAACCATAGAGCCTGCACGCAAAGGGAGACATCCAGCAGGAGGGGGTAGCGTAGTAAGACGACGTGCTGCCGGTGCCACAAAGCAAGACTGGTTGGGAAGGCAAGTGCGCACATGGAGCGGCAGACCTCTCCGGGAGCACAAACAGTCACGACTTGATCATTTCTGCCAATCCTACAATAGTATCAGCGAGCGAATCACATTGAGCGGTTTCTAAACGACGTGAGGTACTTTGCTTCATACGGAGAGAAACTTCCATTATACATGATTAAGGAACGTACAAGTCCTGCTTATCTGCTCGAATGAAAAGAAAGGTATGATGATGATAAACACTTTATTGGTCAAAATAAATGGTAGAGATGACTGCTAACTTAGACTGCGAGAAGCCTCTGGGCACCGGCGGCCTCCTTATTTCCTTGGACATCTGGGTCATAACTGCGCGTCAGTGCCTCCCATTGCTCCATAGTGTTCAAATTACCGTAAGGAAATGGTAGTTTCGTACATTTCCACGTTGTCTGGGTGAACTTCGCGGGCTCATTACAGAACTTGCAAGCACCCGCGTAGTCATGCTTTACACTCCACATTTCTTAGTACTAACAGCACTAAATTCCTGTTACCTTGCCGCCATGGAGTAGGAGTACTAAATGCACACGTTTACCGTCCAGGAAGGTATCGACAAGCATACAGACCGGTCATGAAATGTGCTGCGCCATTGTAAAATCAACAGCCCTGGCATAATTTTCTGTGCTGCAGCTGAGAAACTATTTGAACAACGAGAATTCAAACGTTTAAGTCGTTTATGCGCTACGGTAAGGGATGGCTTGGTTCGATGCTTTTTTTTTAATTAGGCATGCACACAGACCTGCCATGCTTTAAGTGAAGTAAGAAGAATGTCCATCTATGTGCTAGAAACCATGCGACCTGAATGGAGCACCTCCAACAAACATTTATGTGCGTTTTACAAGGCTCTGCACTTGAAGCTAAAGTATGGCAGAAAGTACTCCGAAAATTATTCAGCTTGAATTGATACTGCAATGCCGAATATTGTAGTGACGTAGTTGGAACAAAAAAAAAAGAAAAAGGCAGAAACACTCCTTCGGCAGCTATCACAACGAAATGTCACGACACTATGTCACTAGCGCTAAAGGCAGTGAAATACAACTGCTGTGGCTGTAAGAATTACTTTTATTCTACGCAGTGAGATTCCGCAGGCTTTATCGCGATTGTTCTGTCGAACGAAGAAGCCTGGAATGCGTTAGGTGCAGAAGGCCTCCCCTCTCTAGTGACACCAACATACTATTGGACAAACACCACGTAAGAACGGGAGAACTTCTACCACTGCAGCCATAACTTACGATTAATTATTCTGTGTGTCGAACAGCAGTAACTTATGTTTGTTCTTAAATGTGTAATGGAATATTCTGAAAGCATCGTCTTGGTATGGCTGGCAAGTAGTATTTAGGGCTTGTACAGCTGGTAGCTAGTTCAAAGTGAAGTATTCTTGATAATAGCGAAGTTACAGTTCAGTAAGTCATTTTCTCCTCTTCAACTACCTATCCAAAAGTTATGCTTCATCACGAGGCCTGACTCAACAGGTCATTTATTGACGTCATAATGTGCTGTCACGTGCCAAACACTATTATAGGTTCTGCTTACGTACGCTAAAGCGGACCTTCTTGGTTTTACGCGACGAAATAAAGATGAGAATTTTAGTACCACGCCACTCGCTCTCATCACGCAGTCCCCTCTCACCTTCCTATACAACAAATTATGTGCAACTACGTCTACCATGTTCCTTTTCTGCAGACAACAAATTTCAATTTGTTGATGATGTTATAAATGTATGGTGAAGAGAGTACTCTAAAGCGCATCGTACGGAGCATTCTGCGGGCTGGTGCAGCGCGACAATTGTTTTCATTCACTTCTTTCCAAAGCCTGTATATGAACATAGTCATCATCGTCGCTAATGCGACCTCTGAAGTTGATGCAGCCATTCAGAGGCCGGCTGTTCTAGCGCAGCTTGCTACATTTACAAGGACAAAGCTGGGACGACGTGATTATCAGCTGTAGCGCTGACGATAAAAGGGGGATTGCGTGAGTCTAGCACGCATGTGTGACTCTAGATGAGAACACGTATTCTGCCGACCAAGCGCGCCATGCGCATTCGTTCGCAACAAAAACAAACCGCTCCTTCGCCACCGTGCGACACGCCTCTAAAAAGCAAACTACCGATGTTCTCGCTATAGGTTTTTTTTTCGTGCATATTTAAAGTTTCGAAGCAACCTGAGATAATTTCCTATCCAAGCAATCATCAGGCTTATAGCTCCTTATTAGTTTCAATAGCAAAACGAGAATGAAATTCGCGAAAGATGCTGTTCCGTCATTCGTATTTACTTTTAGCCAACCTGTCAATGAGAAGCGTTTCGCTGCATTGTATTGCCTCCGACAGCTCCTCCGGTACGCTGCCAGTCCAAACACTGTTGCGGTTCCACACACACCCCGCTACTGCAAACGAGAGTGATGGCGCGCGTACCACACGCAGCACCCGCCATTCCTTTTCTGGGAATATGGCAGCATTGAACGGAGCGCATATCTGACAGACACTATCCAGCAGACCGCAAGCATCTGCAAAGATGGGATCGCCCGCAAAATGTCGACGTAATGTCATCGTCGTAATTATGTTCCCGGAAGCGGAAATAAACTCGCGGCAGCGGCCTGGTGGTGGCGTGCCGAGAGGGGAGAGCCTGTCGTCGCTATGACACTCCCCTTCTCCTTGCCTTTATCTCTTTGGTGTCATCCGAGGAATATGTTTCTCGGAATCCGGCAATGATTGTATGATGCTCGAAGCCTTCTGTCTGGCAAGTATCTTCGAAGCGCCGTGTCTTTATTGTCACTATGTGTCGTTCTCCGAGCTATAGGAACACGCATATGATGTTCCGGGTTTCGGTCTTCTGTAAGATGTCGACAATAATAGCACATTCGCGATTACCCGCCGTGGTTGCTTAGTGGCTATGGTGTTGGGCTGCTAAGCACGAGGTCGCGGGATCGAATCCCGGCCATGGCGCCCGCATTTCGATGGGTGCGAAATGCGAAGACACCCGTGTACTTAGATTTAGGTGTACGTTAAAGAACCCCAGGTGGTCCAAATTTCCGGAGTACCCCACTACGGCGTGCCTGATAATCAGATTTAAGTATTGGCGCGTAAAACCCCATAATATAATTTTTAATTCGCGATTCCTCCTTCATGGAAGAGATGGGACGAATTCTTCCCAATTTATTCAAATATGGCTCGCGTTTGTACGGAGAAAGCATGTTTGAGAATATGCTGGCACTGAATATTGCTTAATACGTAATAAAATACGGTCATAAGGTACCGCGCAATTAAGGAACGAAAGGGGGTGTTATGCGATGCTGCAAGAATAATAAATTAACATTCAATATGAGCATAGTTGAGTGGTTGAGCTCAGCAGAATCCTAACCTCTTCAAAAATCACTGGACACTCCTTGAATGTAGACAAGGGATGTAGATCCAAAACCTAAAAATTGTAATCGCGTTTAATTTATTTGCTTAAGAAGGCCACGTTTTATACCGTACTTACGCTCGCAAGGTATACTCTCTCTCAAACGGTGTCTTCATCCTTTTTTCTGGACAATATTTTTGTGCGACTATATGTGAATTTGTGGCCACATTATTACATAGTTACGTTACACAAATGACACTTCACGTGTCACTATGAAGCTCACTGAACACGAAGGTTATGACAAGTGCAAGCCAAGAAATAACGCTCACGGGGAGTTTAGTTCACCAACGTGATAAAGGGTCGTTGCTTCTTCCACCTGTAGAATGTTGTCTTGCCCTAACATACGTTTTACCCCCCTGGACCACATGTCATTGATAGCCCTCCTATATGAGTACGACAGTTAAACTCCATTTTATACGTGGTACACGTAAGCACCTGCGAAGAAAAAAGAGTGACGCCATCCTCGAAGAAACATCCCTCTAACAAAATTCAGTTTCGGTTCATTGGCTTCGGTTTAGTGCGCAATATCACATTACAAAAAAAAAAGGATGAAAAAGTCAGCAAAGGAGTTCCCGAAGTAAAAACTATCGGGTGGACCTTCTATAAAACTAGTATACAATATTAGTAACAGAAATACCGGAGACTTTATCAAGATTCATCAAGAACGCAGGACGCTCTTTGCAAACATACTGCGAATATCCCTGCACCCTTAACACAAACAGCAAATTGAGAAAGGGACCACTTTTTGTAGGTCAGTCATTGTCGACGGGGTATTCTGACAGCAGAAAAAGAAAAGCATCCGTCTCCTCAAAGGAAATTACGATTCCTTTTATGATTAACGACGTGTTCGTCGAAGGATGGCCCTTAAGTTTCTTTTTCTTGTTAGTACACATGAGAACTCAGGCTACATAATCGACTTAAAATCTCCATCGCCTTCACAGACCGGTGGGTAAAATGGAGCGTAAAAGTAAGAAACATGAGTGATTGCCAACTAGGCGTGATGTAACCTGACACCATTTGAGTGGACTATGACTACGAGGTGTGTTTGAATTTCATACTCGCTACGCAGCGCCGAGACATCAGTCAGTCAAAGATTTCATGTTGCGTATTTCATCATCGCTGGGCCAACTGCTGTTATCAGTGAGCTCAACTATGACTATACTTCTTGTGATTATTGAATGTAGGTTTTGATTTTGTATATTTTTTATTATTTTTAAACCACAGTTGATTGTAGAAAGAACGTTAGGTCGAATGTTCGCAAGTTACACACATCCGAGACAACTGGCATTTGTACGCGCGAAATCGCTTTCACTAACGCTTGCCATATAAAAATCTCGTTGAAATAAAGAAAGTGTTGGGACCCCCCTCTGGCTGTCTTATCTGAACACGCCCCTGAGTTAAATGGGGGAAGGGGGGGGAGCGCCCGTCACCTCGATGAAGGCAAATGGTGGGGCACAACAGCTTGTCTATACACTCGCGACATGGCCATAGGAGCGGTGCCAACAGAGCAGCAGCTTGCTCATTGACAAGAGCAAGTCCCTTATAAAAGAAAAATAACCTTTCGCCCGTGAGATCCTTTGAACGCCACTGAAAGGCTGTCTCATGAGGTGCATGCACAAGCAGTTTCTAAAGCTTAGCGCTGTACAAGAAAAAAAAACTAGACGTGTGTTGGCAGATAAGAACAAAGCCCACATACAATCAGCTTTGAAATTCGGGCGTGTTTTTGTTTCTGTCATCATTATTATTAGTTTTATGTCAGTGAACACTCTCGTTCTTCGCGTGATGCGTCGATGACGCCTTCGTCGGTGGGAACAGATAAAGTATGCGCTTACAAGAAACCGGACAGGAAAGCAATTATGCGCGGAAATGAAGCGATTAACATTTTCCTCTCCAGCTGTATCAAGTTTGAAGTGATAATCAAGTTTTGAAGTACACTTGACGAGATTTGCTTCCCGTGAGGGCGTTATAACGAGGAATACAACGTACTGGGCGGGTTTAAAAAGAAGCACAGCAGCGTAAATGAAAACGTGTTGTCTTGTTTATTTTTCTCACCTTATTTTCTTTAGCCGCCATTTCCTTCTTTTCCAATTCGAGAATTTTCCGAGCTCAGGGGTGTCCGGTTTATATGTAAATTGAATTTTCTCATTCCCCGTCCGTAATTATCTCGGGCCGACGCACCCCACTTTGTCTCACAAGTGTGTTGATGTTACTCGTACTTTCTCCGTATTTAATATTTAATCCGGCCCCTGATCCACAAACTCACCACTCGCGACTCCCTTTCTCTCCCCTTCCCTTTATCCTGTCGCTGAGAAACAGAATAAATGAGTCAACCTCAAAAGAAGAAACTGTAGAAAAAGAAGAAAAAAACGCACGACTTTATTGCTTTTTTTTTTCAGCATTACTCATACTATGTCGTTTTCTCGCGCAATTGCTTCACTTTACGCGTTCAGTACGATACAGTGTTATGCAAAAAAAAAAAATCAGCCTGGCCTCAGAGGCTGCAGCTCTTGGGATGTCTCACGCACCTGAAAATACAGAGGTCGATTGTCCATTTTCTTATATTTTTATTTTTATTTTTGTGCTTATTTATTTTTATTGTTGCGCTTTGTGCTAGGCTGAAAGAACTGGTAACTTCACTTGTTTCTCATCATCTAAAATTGCTACTTTTCTTCTCTTTATTTGGCCTTTTCCGAACCTCTTCCACGACTTCTGCCTTGGGCTGCACAAAGCTAGAAATGCACAAAAAAATAAGCGCAAATAGCACTTTAACTTGATGTCCACGTCAGAATATAGATGGCTGTCTTCTCTAAATCCTTTTTGGAAGTCTTTGCATATTTTACATAGTTTCGATGGCATGCAATAGGGTGACGGCGGGATATGTTTTTCAGTACTGAGGGAATAAGCAGAAAAAACAGGGCAGTTGTCGCTAGCTTTGGGGAAACAAACGCAGAAAGAACAAAAGGAAGATGTAACACAATGTCGAAAACGTGCGATCGAATGACAACTCAGAGAAAGTTTCCCTACGGCATCTTACCGCTTTTTTTCTCGCTTTCTCTCTCTCTCTCTTGTGCATAAAAAGTTCGCTCCTTTCGAACAAAAGGCTCAGAAGAAGTCTGCGAAAAGGTGAGTGCTCGAGCATAATTGTCTTTCTTTCGTGCGGTTTTCTTATTGCTGTCGTCAAAGACGCCGACGGGGATGCCGTGGGGGGCGGCCACCGTTGTTTCTTTCATAAAGGAGCAGTGGTGCGTGGTGGCGGAATAAATTTGGCTGCGGATTTTACATCACTTCTCTACTGGTACAATGCGCGATGTTCAAAATTCTTCCAGAGCCGAGAAGAAGCTTATTTCTTCTCTTTCCTTGCGCTACAGAAGACGTTTTTATTTCGTTTTTTTTTTTAATTCTCCACAACTTTACATGTGTGGGCCCTACTCGCCGATTCGGTGAAGCGTGTTTGGCCAGCGTGTGTGTGGCGGCTCGTTTCTTCTCCTTGATGCGCCCATAGCGGCGATGAAGCATGGGGCTGAGTGCTGCACTCAAAGCAATGCGAAATGGGCCCACTGTTTATGTACTTGGCCGTTGTTGTTGTTGTTGTTGACACTGGTATTGGCGTTGCGCTACTGCTGTTGTATACGGAAGTACACGTATTGCTCCTGCTCTGAATTGCCGATTGGCGCCGATGACTCTGGCAACGTCTGTCAAACTCTCACAAACAAAATCGAATGGGCTCGTGGCTATACATAATCTAAGCATGCAGTGTTTCTGCGAGCAATCTGGGTAGAGCGTGGTGGCAACCATTGCAGACGCCCACAGGCCGCGCGCATGGAAGCACTCTGGCGTGCATGCGCAATCGTGGACAGATGAAACACGAACAGGTTATTTATAATAGCAGAACAACTGTCATTCATAAGAACACAAATGTGTGGTTTTGTAAAGCGACTCTTCTGTAGCAAGTAAGGGTGCATGCCTCAAACGACGCCTGTACAATCCGAAACCATGTCAGTGTCATGCGAACTCTTGCAAGCGGAAATGAAATACCACCTTTGGTTTAGCCCTAGCATGTTCGGGATACATTTTTCGAACATAGTACGTTAAGATTTTTCAAAATGGCTATTGTTGACAGGTTGCTGAAGAACTGAATGTACGAGCTCCACCTAAATTTTAGCAGTCTATTTGTCTTGTTAATTAAACAAGAGCTGGCTGGCTTTTAAAACAACACAGAATTACATCGAAACACACATACCTATAGGGATGTGTAACTATGCGTGAACTGCCACCGAAAAAGGTGATGATAACGTTAGAAAGGCATTATTTTGTACAGTTCAGGCACCTTTCACAAACTGATCCCAATATATATATTTTTTATGACTGAAGACGCCACTGGCAGAAAAAACGCCACTGGTAGAGACAACCTACTACACCTTGTTGGACTATGTGTGTAATCTTTAGAAATAAGATTATAGAACTGACGTGAAAGTAATGATGCATGATATTTGTCGCGAAAGTCTGAAGACACCGCAAACGAGCAGGTGTGTACGCAGGACAAACCACCAATCGCTAAAGGATGTCTGTCAGTCTAATATCATCATTATAACTACCTAAATTAACCGGCCGCTTTAGAGTGGTCTACGCACGATTACCTAAGTAGATTCAAGTGACGGAAGGGTTCGACATGCGTAATGACTCACCAACCAAATATAGCTTGTGAGTGGCATCGCAACAATATCGCGACAAGTTAGTACCACAGATGAAATTAATTGTTGCAAAGAGGATCAGCAGTGTCGTCTGGCATAAGTCCACTTATTCGAATATTTCTAAACAGTGACGGAAACGAGGCATAGAAAATGCTCTAGGCCATCACAATCTACGAAACCATTTCGCTCGATTTTCTTCTTTTCTTATTTTCTTCAGATTTTCAGATTTTCTTCTTTTCTTCTTTTCATTAATATCACGAAAAGAAACGGCATTGCAATAGAGTTGTTACAGCATTCGGGCCGATCGATATATAATCTGGCAACGTACTTGCACCAGCCGTCTACGAATGACGACTTAATCGAAACGCACTTATTAGTGCAGGATGCTTGAGTATCCACCGCATTTTGCCGACCACACTTCCGCACATAAACATGTCTCACGTCAAACTGCTCAGCACCTCCTCGGAGGTGATTGCCCTTTTTTTTCTGAAAACTCCACATGCGTAGGCAAGTTGTGGTAACAGCATCAGCAATGTACCCAAGGAGGAAAGGGACGGAAAGCTTCCGCTCCCTCTGATGAAACAAAACAAAAAGCATACACCGCAAGACGCTCGTGGTTGTGTCTCACGCCACGCGGTGATCTGGCCAATATGACGTGTCAACACCCACCACCGCTGCTGCCACTCTCACGAGGAATATGAAAGCGAGCGCCGACGAGCAACTACGATGACGACGACGACAGGTCGATGTCCTCTGAGCGCATATACGTATTCCTGCACGGCCTCCCCGCTTCATGTACCCGCGCCGGTTCAGTTCCCATTCTTCCGTGTTCCCCTTGCCCCGTGTTCTCTATACCCACGCTTTATAGAACTCCCGAGTCTATCTTTCTGTTATTTTGCCAAGTGCAGAATTCTAAGCAGAGTCAGTACAGAGCTCAAGTCCATGCGTAGGCAAGGAACTGAGGCGTTAACGAACAGCGCAATCCCCAGCTCCCTGCTTGTTGTGGGACGGAATATAACATCGGCAGTGTTGGAGAAGCCTACGCCATGGGATCGCGACATCCAACTAATGTTTCTCTTTCGGATGTTGTCGACATGACTGCGGCGGGAAGCACACAAGAGACAAAAACGAGTCTCTTGCACAAAAAGTGGTCAATAAGAAGTCACCCACGCCTCAATGTTCTTTTTTTCTGTTCTATTTACTATGCCTTCTTTCTCAGTGAGTTGACAGCGAATCTTGTTTCTCGTTTTTTCTGTTGTCACAAGTTCTCTATTGAAAGTTGTATTATGCTAACTGGGAGGTCGTGTCTTGCGACGCCTAGTACCGCTTTCAAAAACAAACTAGTGCCAATCCGTAACAGAAGAAATTGGCCGAGTTCAGCAATATTTGTGGCTGCGAGCTCATTCACCGCAAGAACAGTTACTCCTGCCAATACTGACATTTTCAACGTTCTCCAACGCTCCTGTGATCTTCTACAATCTCCCCAACTGTATACAATGACGAAGGGGGGCGGCATGAAGACAACGTGATAAGAAGGACGACGACCGCATACGATGACCACTTGACTGCGGGGACGCGTAGATACTACAATACCAACGACTACGACAGCACTTCGTTGGCTGAAATTAAAGAAACGGAAGAGCTATTTGTGTGCGAAGAACATGGAGAATGATTACTGCGCTAATTACTGCTCTGCAGACGGATACTACGTCGCGCACCAGGTATACGCTTTGAGGGCATATTGCCTGTTGTGGCCTCCGAAATACGCGCGCCCCCCTGCGTAAGTGTGCGTTCCGCACGCTGCTATAACCCCCGCCAAGTTCCAAGCGCGGAAGTTGAGCTAGCTCACACGGAGACGCAGATACATACAAAGGGCCCCATAAAGTTCTTATTCATCTATGAGACATGTATGCTGTTCAGGCATCGGGAAAGCTTCAAGAAACGCTATTTGGAGTTAAGAATAAACACCTTACCAATTTAAAATACCATTCTGGACAAAATTCGTGCTGTTTATATGGATCCTTCAGTTAGGCAACCATTTGGCTGAAATGGCCTAAATAATATATATATATATATATATATATATATATATATATATATATATATATATATATATATATATATATATATATTAGTATTTTTTCCTGTGCACTTTATCTGTTTGCCTTTACCGTAATTGCAGGATACTGCGCTTACAGTGTTTACGTTGTTTAATTATTGTGTTTTCACCTATTTTTTCTATATACATCTTTCATATATCGGCACCCCTTACTTTATGACCAATTTGTGTTCTGCAACGTATTTCTGAATAAAAAAAAAGATATGTCGCGACGTCACGACCCAGAACGTGGTCCCGTGGTGGGAGGAGACCATCGCAACGTTTTTACACTTGCTCAGAGGTGATGCTGCTACTCATTGCTTGGCCAACGAGTGAGCTGGAGTAAATGCCGAAACGTCGCCACGTCCTGCTTTCACGTGACCCCGTTCTGCGTCATGACGTCGCGACAAAGACATGCCCTGTGAAACTAAACCAAAACTGGGGTAGTGTTCACAAAGTTTTCATGCGTAAGCACTCTTTACTATTGGTTGCCCGCCTTCACTTACAATCTGTTCAGCTTCGCGATTGGCAGAACTTTTCTCTTAGACAAATTCTAACGTACGAGCTTATTGAGAAGACTGGACCCGGTTCATTGAGAAGCTATATATTAAATATTTCTGCCACTCTGAGGCTTGCCAATGTTTTTTTCTAGAGAGTTTCGAGGTCCAGGACCTTCATATAACCCAAGAAAAAAATATAAAAACTCGAAAACGTTATGGCAGTAGTATTTAAATGCTGGGACGGGGGTTAAGGTGACGATATCAGTTCGACTGCCCTGCAATATAAAGCGATGGCGCTGTTTAGTCATATCTCGTCCTTGCCCCTATAAAATCCATAAATCATCGTCATCATCATCAATACAAAGTGACATTTTCACTAGCGTCACAGTTTCACTGTCCTAAGCATCCTACAAGTTTGTGGCAGGCTGCCTTGGATACACTGTAATTGACGCAGATGACAGAAAGCAACTTGCTCTGAATTTCATGCTTCGGCGCGTCTTGCGTGGGAAAGTACGTTTACCTGTGCCTCAAAAGCAATTTCATAGACTTTTCAGCTGTCCTGCACTAGTCCTGATACGCGCTTCTGGTACATTCGCCCGCTGGTGATCTTCAGAGCAAGTTATGTCAACCGTTTCTTAATTATGACTCTATTAACGAATATAAGATGAAATAACGCTGTACGCTTGTCCGAATTGATTCTCCTCTGTTTAAAAATAAGTGAGCAAAGTGCATAAATTGAGAACACAGACTCTCGCGGCTTGCTTTCAACGTTACAGTAATTTACACTCTTTCCTTTCATCGTTCCGCGTGTCTGAGTATTACTTCTTCACTGTCTTTCAGCAGCGCACCCAGGCTGTCTGCCAGGGGTGCGTTGACAGTTTGCCACTACCATCTAAACAGCACTAATTTCGATTTCTTCACGGGAAATTGTAAAAAAAATGCGCTTTTTGCGAGTGTGCAAACGATTGCGCGTCTTACATCTTAGTTGCAGTACTCAAATGCGTAAGGAAAGAAAAGGGGTTAAACAAAAGGTGGGGTTAAGTCCCCCCCCCCCCCCCCCCCCGTCGGTGCGCCACTGCTGTCTTTAGCCGTGTAACATTCCAGCGCAACACTTTAAAAATTTTCACTACGCAGCTCGCCAAAACCAGCGTGATTCTTTGCCGCTCACGTGCCCTGCATGTCCCTGCGGTGCCGCTCCAGTTGCTCGGATAGGTTTTGTCGCTCTGCACGTGCCTTACCCAACTATATGGCTGGCGATCGCGCCAGCGATGCCCACAGAACGGCCACTTCTTTCTTCACCGAAAAGCGCCCTCAAAGGGTGCGTAAATTCAGGTCGGAGAGAAAAGAGCGACTCCTTTGGGAGCAATCTTTCTTCTCTCACGTCTCCGGGGTCGCGTTGTGTGCGAGTCGCACAATTGGTGGCAGCAGCGACGGAAGCGTCAAGCGGAATCTGTGACCAAAAAATAAACGGCACACATAATTGTGCTCGCCCAGTCCGCGGGCCGCTTTATTGCTTTCCTGGCCAGCGAGATCCGGCGCTATTGCCTTGTTTGTACTTGCTTTGCTTTCTGAGGGCCAGAGAGGCTTGGCGCGCACAACTTTAACCAAACTTCCGGTTTTACCCAGGGATGACATCACGCACCTAACTCTTAATTGAGCCCCGAAATGTCGGTCGGTGGAAGCTATTAACTGGCCAGCCGTCACTCTGTGGGGGTCGTTTTCCAACGTCGCAAGCGGATTTTAACAACTGCGTCCGAGGGCCCTTTTATACACTCTTCTAGACTTTTCCCTCTCTACGCCTTACCTTCGGAAATAACTACGTTGCATTTCAACAGACGTTGCCAGGCCTTCGCGCGCCGATGGGTCAGAAAAGGCAAAGCTGGGCAGTTGTAGAGCGGTAATTCTCTTTGAATACATTTCGAATCAGGACCGTACTGCCTGGTACGTTGTATTGCGAATAAAAAGGAGTAAAATAATTACATTTCACCGTTGTTAATTAGTTCCTTGTTCACCTTTACTTCTTCAGTTACTTTCTTCTCATTGAGGAAAAAAAAGTGGATTTGCGGTGCGAAAGCTACAAAAAGAAAGTATATGATCTAAAATTATCTAAAGTACAAGTTACAATACGCATTTTTGTCGTGCGTACGCTCTCTCAATAATCAGGAATCGTGTTCTCGTGCCTATACGGGAATGATGAACGAGCGTTTGACTGCGTTATGCGGTAGTCTATTTCCCTCTCGGTGATCTCGATGTTTTCAAGCAAGCACGCCGGCGTCTCTCTCGTGTCAAAAACATGCATCAGGTGGGACCATCCAGACGCAGGTGTGCCCATCACCTGCAAGCACGGAACTCTTTAAATAGTTCAATTTAGTGCAGCACATATAATCCAAATTGCTCGGCGAAGGAACTGCAGCGGCTGAAATGGCAGGGGCCGCTGTTAATGGAACCTATAGGCAAACAAAATGAACGCAACTGTCCTTAAAAACGAATCCTTCTTTCTATGGACTTAATCACGTGCAGAAAGGATCAGGGTGGTGAGAATTCTAGCGCAATGTTTGCGTGCATTATCATAAATCCTAAACCTCAAGAAGATATTCGCCCCCCCCCCCCCCCTTCCTTCCCATTGTAAGCTTCTTTCAAAACACTGAACATGCTTGTCTCGAGGAGAACCATCTGCATACGGATGCACGCACTTCTTGCGACGGTTCGCAAAGGCGCGCACTTTCTTGGCTGTCATAGCCACACGCGAGCGGGCATCTTGTAGAACCTAACCACGTTTGCGCAAACACAGTTGTCAGGTAACGTCGCAACAGAACTCAAGCAGTTTCGCGGCTCTAATTTCGAAGATGCTAATCTCAGGAACATACTGCTGTATTTAATTCAACAGCAATCCATGTTATCATGTCATGCAGAGCTCTCAAAATTAAAAGTAAAAGAAGAACTTATTTTTTTGTTTTTTTTTTGGTTTTGTTTTTTTTTTGTCGGTTGCGAACCAGAATGTGCGTAACATCTCCCAGTCATAACTTAGTTCTGACTTGGAGATTGCGCTAAGGTGCACTGAGAGGTGTGTCACTTCAGTATAAGCAGAGTTCGCAAACTCGCATGCATTATGCATATCTTTAGTAAAATGTTTCGTAAGTCCTTTTATGCCGACACAAAGAAGGCGACTAAAATTCTTGCGTCGGAATATTTTCACGTTCAACCTTATTCCTTAAGGCACCTGCAGTTTCCGTAACTCCTGCATGTTTCTGCATGACGGAACGCATATTTACGGCAAAAGAAAGCAGCTGGAATGCCCAGCAATGCAACGTCACGTTCCATTCTTCGCCGGCTTTAAATGCGAATGCGCACATTCTGTTCTGAATGCCGCAGAAATCCCAATGATAATTAGACAGGCAAACCACTGCAAGTTTTCCTACACTTGTACGTCGGCACTGCTTTACAGAGGACGCCAAAAGAATCTAGCAAATCGCGGGTGAGTGAGTGAGTGAAATAACTTTATTTAGGTCCATAGAAGACACAGGGGAGACCCCGTGTCACCCGGCTAGTCCCACGTAGGGACCGCCAAGCCGAGCTTTCGTATTTAGGCCTAACCCATGGCTCTCGCGTCAGGCCTACTCTAGCGATAAAATAGCAGTGTAGTTCTCACTGGCGCATGTTTTCAAGCTTTGCGTCAACTATATTTCCTAAAACAACTCCACATACATATTAGTAACACGCACGTATATGTTAAAATACCCCCTTTCTCAAGAAACTAATCCTCGGTAATCGATCATAAAGTTGTGCCCCTAAAGAGGGCACCTCGTGCGTCCATAATGTGCCTAATCGCTCCCTAGCATTGCTATGCCCAACTCGTCATATTAACCCACTGCTAAGCATAATACCTAATTGCTATCCAACTTACTTCTTCATTTAAGCCTGTATTAGTAGTATTGCAGAGTAGTGCGTTGAGCGAGTTCGTAAGGAAGTTCAAGGGGCTCAATATTTTTTCTTTTTTTTTTTGCGAGTCGCAACCATATGAATTAACAGACATTGAAGCAAGAGAAAGCACACAGGAAGGTAATCTGGGTAATTAAAATGCAGAAATAATAACGTAAATGTAAATGAAACCGGGCGAAAGAAATAGGAAGATCCAACGCATATATATTAGAATCTATGCGAAGCGAAGCTTTAGTGAAACGGGTAATGAAATGTTATGAGTTTGCCCATTTTATTGCTTCGCCTTTGGCGTAAAGAACGCTGTCACGCGCATGTGCTGTCGCGCAGCTGTGCTCGCAATGTGACAAAAGTTACAGCCAATTGCATTTATACATATCTTCTTATTTATTTTAAATGTACCAGGCCGCTTCTTGGCCAATCCTCCGTTGTGGGTATGTGCCATGGTATGAAAATCATCATCCTGTTAAACACGTGACGATCATCGGAAAGTGCTAGTTGGTGTTGGCAAGGGAGAAGTGTACGTGCGGACCCCGAGCAACGAAGAACATTCAAATGGGTAGGATATACGAGCGTTCTAGTGAATCTCTTGACTTGTTTCACCTATTTGATTTGTGTCCGAATTTGCCTGATTATTGACTTGTGGTGAGTTTCAGGGTACGTGCTATGGTTCTGCTTCCCTGTAATTAAGCAAAAAATGCGGTTATGGTCTAATGGTTAGAGAATGGGGCGGCTGCGCTGGGGAGCTTAGATTCGAATCCCGCCTCCGGACACGCTTAATTTTCTTATTTTTAATTGCGTGAGCATTTCTATGCCTACCCAACGTGAAACCTGTCCGCCCCGTAAGACGAATGCAATGGCTCATACCCCCGTAAGGCTGAGGCTACAGGCGCTCAGCAAAGCGAAGCGAACAGTGCATACATTCATCGAGATCACCCATAAAACACGCATAACAGCATACGTTTCAATAAAGAACGAGCTCAAAACAAGCATCCGAAACATCAATAAAGCATTGTATGCCCCCCCTCAGCAGTTGTAGATGGTGGTTTTGCAACAACTTCGCGAGACATACACTTTCACAGGTTGATAACGACAGATAAGGGTCGGATCGAGTCCGATAAGGGTGATAACCGACAAGGATATATAAGGGTCGGATGTGGTCCGATAACGTTGATAACGACCGATTAAGCTTGATCAGTGTTTATGCTGGTTGGATCAAGTTTGATAAGATTGATAATGACACCGCGCAGCTTGGAGATGAGCAAGTGGCACAATGCTTACGTATGCTTAGACAACTGCAGTGGAGTTTTTGCGTGATTTTTTTTTAAGGGAATGCGAATTCATTCGGCGAGAAGTCGACTGACAGACCAACCGACCGACCCAGGTGCAACCAGGGCCGTCAAAGGCAAAGATAGCTTCGCTTTATTAACTTGCCGCAAGTGAGGACCAAACCCTTATCACGCGTGTAGTGATTCACCAATTAGGCTACCGCGGCGCCATCCTCGCATTCACTTTATGGGGTGCTTGCGTATACATGTACAAGATTAGCCCTGAGAGTGTTAGCCAGCGCCGCTTACGGCCATGGCGGCGGATGTACAACGTCCGTTTAGCCGCGTGCATCACGAGCGGGCAAATTGTCCCATGAAAGCTCGTGCGCTGCCTCACTGCCATGTTCGAGGCCTTCGCTGTGCAGTGAGCGAGATAAATAAAGGCATCCGAGGGGCTCGATTTCGTGTAAGAAAGAGGGCACGCGTAACCTGAACCGCCCCTAAACCACCCAAAGGTCGAAATTTAGTTGGGGTGTTGCAGCTGTGCACGAGTGTATGTACAACGAACATGTAGCCGTGAGAATTTTCGAAATGGTGCCGTAATAGCGGAGTTCACGCGTTTGATGATCGAAACACGGCCCTTGCTCGTTTCGCCCTTCCCTTAGCTACGCTTCATTCGTCGGCTGGTCTCTCTCCTCGCTGAGTGCTTCTCAAGGCTCCAGCGCCTCCTCGATTTTAGGGGCGAAGCTCCTTAGGGTGTGGGTCGTTCCCTCCTCTGTTGTATGTAGTAGTAGTAGTAGTATTAGGTAGCCACCTGTAGTTTTATGAAGTGTTCACTAGATGGCGTTCCGGTTCCTGTTCCACTTCCGGTTCCACTTCCGTTTTCGGTTCTACTTCCGGTTCCACTTTGCTCGCGTTTGGTGCGAACGCGGGCAAAACGCCGACGGCGTCGACAACAGTTCTGCGCATTGCTGGTGCTGCTGCATGTCCAAGTTTATACAGCTGATAAAACTACCTTGAGTCTCTCGTTCCCGACGCGCGCTCTCTTTATCTCTCGTCCGTAGCTGTGGTTTACCCGAATGATCCCCCGGTGCTTCGCCCACTCATCATCATTCACTTCGTGGATATGCTGTGATTTTTTTTTTTCAATGTAGTACCACCCTCTCAAATTGCTCTCCCCTGTCGGCTAATATTCGCGCCTGCTTTACGGTCGTGGCGCGTCACGACGGCAGTCGGAGGAACTAATCCTGACAGACACGTAAAGCGTCTATCGCATCTCCTCCGGAACGGCAGCGGTACTGTATATATCAGCGGCGCACGCTCAGACGCACGCGTGACGCACAGTCGTACCTAGAGGACTGTATAGGCTCCCTTTAGGAAGGTAGCTTATACAGTAACTCTAGTCGTACCCTCTGGGTAGCGTCACATCACGGCAACTCACTGAACTAAGGCGTACCAACGGCTCCCATTGCGGAGCGAGTGATTGCTCTGTCATTGAAAAAAATAGAGGAGGCGCTGGCTCCTCCAAATGTCATGTGACATACGTCATCGTCAACGCGCTTTTCAAAACACCGTCCACTTCCGGTTAAAGCACGTCCACGCTAGCGGCAAGCATACCAACGGCGAACCGGCCTCCAGTGCCGTAGAACGTCTGCCGCGCGAGAGCTGCCCAAAGTAGACGGCAGTTCGGCCGGTGGTGGTGGTGGTGGAAAACATTTATTAAATACTTCAGCCTTATACACAGCCTACGAATGGGTCGGATCTAGATCTCGTAGGGTGGTTGGAGCTCAGAGCAAATGTATAGAATATGATGGAAGTCTGCCGGCGCACCACCCACCGGACGAGCGACGACCGAATCGACGACCGCGAAGCTGCGCGCCTCCGCCACCGGCGACACAAACATCGGCTGCAGCTTCTGTTCTAAGCTAAATAATTTCCGCTAGATGAAGTGATGCGTAACTTGTACATTCGACTAAAAACGATATCTACTGTCAAACGTTAAACACAAACGAGAGCTCCAATAATTGTCAAGCTCAGCTGCAGTGCACGGCTACCGACGGCAGGCGACCGGCAGGGCTGGCATCGCAGCCGACGGCACCGCTGATATCAGCGTATTTCCTTCTTTGTGTACAATTATTGCGAAAAACGACAACGGTAAAATACTGCGGCTGATGAGAGTCGGCAATTCATTCCAAAGCGCCGTCCGCTTTAGCTCTGAAGTGAACCGGAGAAGGCTTAGCGACGATATCAGCGCCGTCGAGCGATAAGCGGCGGTGAGGCTGCCGCACAAATGGGTTCCGGTCTCATCCTCTCTACAGCAAGGAAATCTGCCGTTCGTGAGCAAAACCGCCGTCGAACGGCGGCCCGCGAATGACAAACGGCGTACGGCGAGTTACCGTGCCGGTAACGTGGATGGGCCTTAGCCGCGACTTCGCGCTTCTCGGCTACCCGCTGTTGCTGCAGTGCCGGCCCGTGCTCATGCGAAGCGCGCCGCTATGGACCCTGTGTTGCGCGCACGTCTAGAAAGACCAATACCGTCGCACTCTGTTCGCGCAGCTAATCAGACCGCTAAGCACGACTGTGTTGGAACGTGAGCGATTTGGCACTTGCGTTGCGGGCTGTAATTACCGATTCGCAAGTGCGCACAAGAGATCAACACGACGAGGAAGAGCAGGGAGCGCGCGTACGTGCTAGTAGACTAACCGAAAGTCGTAGGTTCTTGTTCGGCCAGTCGACATTGTCGCCCCCGGTGACATCCCCAGATGCAGACTGGTGACGTCACGACGACCGCTGGGGATACCGGAAAGGCTGGGAGAGGAGCACAGCATTGATTTTTTTAAGTGCGAAGCATCTTTTGCCGGCGGCTCTGTCCGTTGTCCCGCGTCCCACACCCGCACAGCGCATGCGCGTCCCCTCCCCCTCTCTCTCCTCTCCTACGCTCCCCTCCTTTCTCTCCTCTAGGAATAATCTACGGAGCGGCGGCCGCGTGCCACACCCCGACAGCGCATGCGTGTCCCCTCCCCCTCTCTCTCTTCTCCTACGCTCCCCCCCTTTCTCTCCTCTAGGAAACTGGAGCGGCGCGCTCGACAGGTGGTGCGACAGCTGCATACTCCGCTGGGGGCGCCACGGTAGTTCCGCGGTATGAAAATGACGGAGCACGCGCGCCTCATTCTCTCTCCTGTGCAGCGCCGCGATGAGCGCTCGGGCCACTGCCGCGAAACCATCTCCCGCTCAAGCTAACCATCTTCCCGCTGCTTCGCATCCGCACATGGTTCCCTTTAGCGGGAGATGGAGTAAGTTTTTCTGGCGCGCCCGTGGTCTTCAGTCATTATCTCCTCCTTCCAAGGGAAAGGAGGATGGCGGCGGAGCAAGATACTCTGTACGCATGATGAAGCCGCGGCTAATTTCAGGTCAGATTTCATTTTATTAATTAAACGACAGCCGCACAAGAAAAGGCGTCAACGATGTCAATCCTTTCCCCCATCTTCGAAGAGAGCTATGAACGAGGATCAGAATTACTTCCTAGGGTTTTACCAGTCAAAGCGCGTATTTCGGACCTTTGCCAATTTTTCTTCATTTATTTATCTTCAGTTATTGATAGCTCCCCATATTTCGATTGAGAACCTCCGAAGCAAGGAGCTATGTTTGGTGAATCGATACCACCTAACTTATCGACAGTTACTTTTCCTCCGCGGCTACCAATGTCGGCTGAGGGTTGATATCATGAAGTTTCTTCACCACGTGCAAGAAAAAAGTCAGTGAACTATATTGTGGTGACTGTCTGCCGACTGTAGTGGTGCCTTCCCCTGGCTTCATAGTCTGCCCCCATGTTCATATTTGTGAGCCCAGCCGCGCTATGTGCCAGTACTGAGGAGCGTGCTGGTTTGGGTTATAGTTTGTAAGATATATCAACATATTAACAGCGCAATTGCGGACGAAGACAAGAAATGTGACAGGACGGGCGCTTAATAAGACAGGACACGCTGACCAGTATACTACTCGTGCATTCGGGGTCGATAACGTGGGAACCTTAACTATGCGGAAAGGGAAACGCTTGCCCTAAATACTGAAGGTAGAAAATGGAAGTAGGAAAAGCAGACAGTGCGGCACAAATATGGAATGCTGGGAAATAGAACAGCGGAGGCGCCTCGTCGGATGCCATGGCTTCATTGCTATACCTGGCGCACCCTGAGGCAGATCTCGCCGACGAAACGCACCGCGACACTGCCGCTGCAAACGTGCCATTGATCGCAGCTCAGCGACACTCTGATTTCGCTTTCAATCGCCGAGAACCTTTCCCACAAGGCTTATTTTCTTTGTAACTCTTCCGACCCGGTCACGCAGCCATCGATCGACCAGGGTTTGTTGTCTTTGTCTACAGCATGCTTCCGCACGTGTACACCTGACCTGCACTAAACCAGCGGATTCGTTACCGTTCACTTTGTTTCTGCAGCGATCCTGCTGTAGACTTATTTTTATTTGTGAAATTTCTGCCTGCGCTCACAATTGCTACCATGCTTCTGGGCAGATCGTCTAGACATATATTGTCAGCAGTTGTTGTCGTATGGTAAACTGAGTTGCACACCCTCCTTTCGTGCCCGTAATTCTATTTTTCATTCGATCGCCTAGATCGTTCTATGCTCACGCAGTGCTTCGTCTTTTGGTGCTTTATTATGTGCACTATCTCACTGCCTCTAGGGAAGTAGGCTTGAGAAAGAAAAACGGTGTTTACGCTAGACACACATTCGAAAGCACGTGGCACTCTATTTCTTTCAATTTTTCATCTTTGGCACTACCCCTGCCGTGCGAGAAATATTACCGCGTAAGTCAGTGAGAGCATCATTAATGGACTTTTGACATCGCTTTACGCGAGCTGGAATCTGTAACATATATCAAAGTTCGGGAAGAGCTTCGTTTCTTTTAGAGCAGAGCGATCTTTGCATTGTTTTTCCCGTCGGCAAGCAAAATCACGGTAGCCGTTTTGCGATGAAGCTTTTCGAACATTTCCTTCTGCAACCTTGGTAAGACGGAAAGGCAAATGGCAGGAAAGGTGCGCATGAGCTTGGAATAGTAACCTATATAGCCCCATTTGAATGGTATGCGCAGCGCGAATAAATAAACCCTTCGAAAAAGTTTAGGATGCACGCCCTGAATGCTTCGTTTGCTTTCTATCATTGTGCATTTGATCTCAACTCCAATAAACTCCTTTCCCATATCTCGTAAAATTCTAGCCGCTGTTCATCATTTGACACTTTAATATGCATGTGGCTATGCAGGAAACAGAACTTAGAAAAAGTTTCTTCTTTCTGCGCATGCCTAACAGTGTCTATTGTCTCCTTGCACGCGCTTCGGCACGATGCTGTATAGATAAACTGGGCACGTCACAGCGGCATCCGCCAATATTCCATATATATATAGACTGAGCCTTATCCACGTGACTTCTTGTACACCCAGCACCAAACAAGAGCCAAATTAGTCTTGTGTGGCTGCGCTGGAAAAGTTGAGCAGGCTCGCTAAATCAACTTCCGCCGGAAGTACGTCGGAACCGCAGTCGAGTAGAGACCGATGCAGTTGCGAAACATACCCTATAGTGCACGCCTGCGCTGTTTGGTGCTCTCGTTTGTTGGTTGTTTATTTCTGCTTCGCCTTTACTTTTTTTTTTCTTCGGTAACAACATAGTACAGTTGCTCTTTGTTCCGGCCTTATCTACAACCACTTTCTGGTTTGGCCCTGTCACCGAGCACAGATCCGGAAGCCCCTGCGGAAGTGTTGTCCTCCCAGGCGACTTCGTTCAACAGTTCTTGCGACCACACCTTTCAATAAGAGAGAGAGAGAGAGAACTTATGGAGGAAATGCAAGGAGGTTGACCTGAGGTAATTTCCTTTAACCTGCTAGTTTGCTCAGGCCCCTTTCAATAAAGTGGTCATGGAAGTGAACGGCGTTCGCCGCTGCCGCTGCAACCCTTCGTCCTGTTTCGACCTTCCTAAATGAAGTTATCGAAGCCTTCGTGTCGTAGCAAAGTTTTCTTGGATATCGAACGTCTGCAGCGCACTGAAAGGTTTCTTCTCTTACTACAGTGCTCTGAAATTGAATGAAACGAAAGCAGGACATCGTTCGGCTTCCGTTGTTTCTCGAGCGCCTAAATAAAATTACTTCGAAGGACATCGGCGCTTCAGCTCTAAGTGCGCAGGCCAGAGTTTTTGTTTACAGCGATTTGAGTACGAGCACCCTGATTCGTATCCGCGCAATACTAAATTTTGCTTTAGTTTTGAATAATTAGCCCTTTCTGCTAAACTGCCAAATTTTTCTTGTATTCTTGAATTCCTGCATTTTCCTTCTAGTTTCATGCCATGAAAACATGTAAGACATGTTCAAACCACGCATTCCCTTTTACCCTGTAATATACGGGCTACATCTATAAAGTAAAAAAGGCAGAAGGAGCAAAAGAAATCGTTGTCGGAACCACATTATTTTATGGGGTATAAGTACTCGTTGTATTTTCATAAGAAATCTGGGCATGATTGGTTTGTAGAAAAGTATGCTTGCAAGGCTCCTGCCTTTTTATTGCGATAGCAATTATATGGACACTTCAACCGGATTTCTGCCGTCGGCGTCGCCGTCGCCGTCGCCGTCAGGTTCCCTATAGATAAAATCTTCGCCGCGCGCCGTATGCCCGAGCGGAAGCGTGCGGGGACGCGCGCTATCACGGAGAGCGAACGCACTCAATCTCCCACGCGCAAGCAAGGAAGCGGGAAGCCAGCGCCGGAGGGAGCTGAGGGGGGGGGGGGGGGGGGGGGCGCACTTCTACTCTGCCAGCAACCGCGCTCGTCGCTCGCTCGCACCGTCGCTTATCTCCACACGGCTCTGACCTTTATGCGCCGTGCATTCGCCGCTCAGTTTACGTTGAAGCGATAGACCGCACGTACCTTCGCCCGCTGCTTGCTGCCAGCGTTTTGACAGTCGTTGTCTGCAGTCATTCAGTGTGATCTATTCATGTTTGTTTGTGCGCGCTCACACCACGCTTCTTCATTCAGTTAGTAATAGTCGGGCTACATTTTCCAACGCACGCTGCACATGCAATGCTGCCCGGATCGGCAATGCAGCGCTACAGGTGTGTCCCTTCGCACGCGCTGCCCACGGGAAGCGCTTCTCATGAACACCACCGTTTCACAGGCGCCTTCTCGTGGTCATCGAGTCTCTCTTCATGTCGGTCTACTTACGGCGCAGCACACGTGCTTACTTAATCAGCTCATGTTTACTACAATTCATATTGCTACCAAAGCCGCTCACCTTACTTCGTATGGCTTTGCTGTGTTGCTATCGCATTCATTGCTTCGCCCTTAGGGCGAAACTGTGACATTTTTTTTTTATATTTTCATTTTCAAATAAAGCAAAAAGGCTTCATACTTCACATGCACCGCCAAGTTGTTCACAACTTCATTTTTTTGAAAGCGTTTCGATACAAGAACACACAGATCGAGTGAGGACATGGATTGCTTTCTTTGGCCCTATTCTAAATTCGCAATGCGCTTCGCATTGATCTTACAAACAACGTTAGGGCACGTCGTCATATAGATCCAGTTGGAGCAGCTTTGTTGAGACATTATACAACACCACACATAAAAAAACCTCTCTAAACAACGACCCAAGGCTAACTTTCAAATGATCAATGGAACCCGGTCGGACTTTCCAAAGTGAGGGAAGATTAGCATCGCAACAACGTCCGTAGCGGGCTTCCTTGTATTGAGAAAGCATGTCTGAATGATCGGCGCCGCTTGACGATGTCGCCTTCTATTGACAAGCGTTCGCGTTCCTCTGATCCAGTGGGTCGATTTCGATCGCCAGATGAGCAGCTCTTAGTTGCAGCCGTAGCGAGAGGCTCAGCTGCTTCTATTCACTCCTGTTTGCCGTAGGTTTCCGTTTTGCTGATTTCGATGGCGTCTCTGGTTTTCGACTGGTTTAATAAAATTGATTTGTCGTCTACTGCGATTTGTCGTCTGCTACGTAACTCTGCGTGTATTCGTGGGCCTCTTCCACGCTCGGAAAAACACTTTTATGTAGCACGTATTCTTCTTCTTCTTCTTTCTGGGGTTTTACGTTCCAAAACCAATTCTGATTATGAGGCACACCGTAGTGGAGGGCTCCGGATTAATTTTGATCACCTGGGATTCTTTAACGTGCACTACAACGCAAGCAAATAGGCGTTTTTGCATTTCGCCTCCATCGAAACGCGGCCGCCGCGAATCGATCCCGCGATCTCGTGCTCAGCAGAGCAACCGCGGCGGGTTAATGTAGCACGTATTGAGCAAGAGAAAGCTGTATCGGGAGTTTTTCATGTTGCTCTACAATTTTCTCATTGACACTTTGATAATTAGGACAGTACTTCTCTAGTTAGATAATTAATTACAAGTACCTAATTAAATCTCAATAACGAAAAAATTACTGGCGGATACTCCACTGTACTGGAAGCAATACGCACTAGGTTTGCTTCGCGTAACGCCGTTCCGCTTTTTTTAATTGGGCTGCGTGATAGTTGGGACACCCTGTATAGAACACCTGCTAAGCTATAGCATTCTGTCACCCTTTCAACGCCGCCTCCTTCGCCATTTCGAATCCATTGGCACGACCTTCAATTTCGACCCTGACATCAACGCCCACGTGTCGCATTCCTCACCGGCAGGCAGCTATTTGTCTCCGGAGTCCGGTCAGGACACTGTTCGCCTGTTCGCATAGAGAAAACACGGAGCACCAGGCATGCGCCAATCGGGCCCGGGAATGTGTTCAATTTCACTTGTATGCCCATTTCAGCTCGCGGCTTCGCTTACGCACCATTCTCTGCCCCACGGACACACACGACGTGCCCGATGCCCGGGTCTCCAGAACGACTCTGGCACGAACCGCGGGTTTCGTAGCTTGTAGCCTCCAAAGCAAAGGGTAATGGGGCGACGCAAGCGTCTACTTCACGTCGCACCTTGTCGCAAACGGCCGAATTTTCAAGGTGACCCTACACAGCCCTACGCTGCAACGGCGTAATGAGTGGAGACGGAACGTGTGTGCCTCTGTTCTTGTTTTGTAGCGTTAGCTGCACTGGCCTAGCCAAGCCCGTTTCGCGCGGCACATCAAGAGCCGTGCTGCGTATGCGCAAGGATCAGTGATGTCACACGGCTTGCGCACCGGAGCCACCGGAGCCGGCACCTCTCGCGCACTCCGCCGCCGCCGCGCGCGAATCACCGCCGCCGGTCTGCGCATTCCAGAGGAGTGACGTCGTAGCCGTGGTAGACGCACTGGCGCCGGCGCGCGCTCGCTGTGCAGTCGCCGTCTGACACTGCGCTGGAGCCGCTGCGCTTCTGACTGGCGTTTGCCAGTGTGGTATAGCCATGGAGAAGGAGAGCGCAAATGCTGCTCAACAGCGCAGAAGAACGGAGAAGCTTGACTCATCGGATCCCGAAGTAGTTGCCTGGCAATTAGCGGTTGAGCGTAGGAGGAATGAACAGAAGAAGGCTAAACGTGCTGCGGAGACACTGGAGCAAAGGGACGAACGTCTAGCAAAGCGGCGTCGCCAGGAGGCTGAGCGACGTGCCTGACCACCCCTGCAGCAACAACAAAACGCCGTCGATGACGACGACAGACAACTCCAAATACTGTGTTGAGGCCATAGAGACGGCAGCGTGTTACTTCACTGATCACCGAGCCGTCTTTGTGGCAATAGAGAAGCAACGTGGCGTTGAGCAAAAATAAATATACATGTGCCACATAATACGTATACCGCGTGTGTGTCATTGGAGCAGCAGTAAGCATGACAATCAAGTTAATCCTTGACAATCTAGACAACCAGGAAAGCTAAGAATAATCAGCTGAACCTTTGCTAACGCTAAGTATATCCTGGCATAGCCGAGCTAAGCCACTGCAACTTTTTTCTCCTGCGGTATCAAAGCCGTCTTTGTCTCAGTCATTACGTTTGGAAACTCCGAACCATTTTACCGTTAAACGTTAACTTAAATTGAAGCAGGCTAAAATGTTCCGCGTGCCAGGCCGTTTCGTAATAACAGGCTTTCGTAACGGCACGAATGACCTAGCGCAACCACAGTTTGCCCAGCAATTTATGGGCCGTGACAGTCGAGAAGGCACGTGCTTAAGCCTGTATTTGGCTCGTAATTAATGGTCCTAAGACCGGCTTTCCTATGTGTAGCGTTCAGTAGCAAAAATGCTGACGTAGATTAAGCCTATTTACAGCTCACACATGAAGTTCGCCGGACTGCCGTGAAAAGAAGTGGGCGAAGAAGTTCATGCAGCGGCGCTCGTAAAGAGCTACTACTCCATGGGACTGGAGTGAAGGAGGAGATGCAAATGCCGCGGTTGTCCTTAGGAAATAACTTCAGACATACTGGTGGGCTAGTTGCTTAATCATGATGTAATATGGTAGTGCACTGCGATACAAGGACGTAGCACTGTGAACAAACACTATATAGCGCTGAATTCTTGGGAAATAGTTTGATAGCGGCCAGAACATTTCAATGGCACAGTAAACAAAATGATATTGCGACACAACAACAATACCAGAATAGAGGCGCTAGTTGGCACATGCTTTGGAAACATAACAGAAGCAGCTAGCCTGCAAGCGTAACAACAGCATGAGCTAGCCCGCCTCCCCCAAAAACCACGCACCAACAGGGCAAGACGCCTATAATGCATGCGATTACGTAATATAATCACATTTGAATTCCAACTTCAATAATTCAGAACAAATGTCGAACAAAAGGAAAACAATCCACTCACAAGAAAATCACAAGTAAAGGATTTTTCAACACGTGGAATAAATTTGTATGCGCTAGTTTATTTGGAAGACAGTAAGCAAATGTTGGAAATCCCTAATTTCATTTCATTTCATTTATTTACTCTCAAGGCCGTACAGGCATTACAGAGAGGAGTGGCAATAGAAAAAGAAAAATGGCTAAAGATGCAGCACACGGTCACAGATAGCCGACTTGAACACATCATGATCTGTGATAGTGACGATGGAGGCTGGAAGGCGATTCCAGTCTTGACTTGTTTTCGGGATGAAGGCTTCGAGGTATGCGTTGCTTTTACACTGAGACACCCCAACCTTCATTTGATGATCGATACGGGACAAATGGTTCGGAGGTGAAAAAAATGTCATTTTTAGGTCATTATTAGTGTAGTATATTTTATGAAACAGGCTTAAGCATGAAATTTGACGTCTAGTAGAAAGGAGAGGTAGGTCAAGATTTTGCTTCAAGCGAGAAATGCTGGCTAAGCGATAGCAGTTAGAGAGGATAAACCTAGCTGAGCGGTGTTGAACCGATTCTGAGGCCTGTGTTAACGAGCTAGCGCAGATAATTGGTACGAGGACGTAGAATATACCATTATTCAGTGTGTCTCTTGAGGCGAGATGTAGTGGTTTGGCTTAAATTAGCAACATTTTGTAGAAATGTACTTTCTTTAACTAATTCATAGCAAAAAGATTTTAGGAGTGGATATTCATATATACTACTGACTCGTAAAACATGCATTTGTCAAATAAATGTGCGTGTTGTGCGAGCTATGTGTGCGTGTTATGTGAGTGTGTGTGTTATGTGAGCCAACAGAAATTGAACGCAGCATTTTTTTTAGTAAAACAACTAAATTACTCATTGATCTTTCAGTACCATTACACCAAAAAATTGTAACAACCAATTGCAGCAACCAATTACTGCAAAAAATTGCAGCAGCACACATGAGGACCAAGGAGGTTATTGTAAAAGAGCAGTTCTTGAGGTATAGGCAGTAACGAACTCACATTTCTTTAATATACGCAAAGCTTTGCAGAGGTTTGTTCGCAAGTACTCTGTATAGTGGGCCCAAAGCACGAATTCATTAAATACATATCCCAAAGTTGGTGTTGCAGAAGAAAGCGTAATTTCACTTTCAGAGAATAATCCATACTTCGTGGTGTGGTCTCCACGCAGATAATAACAGCTTGTGTTTTGGAAGAGTTCAACTATTCTGAATGCTTTAGTGACCACCCAATATATTTTGCCTAATGCGTCATTAGTCGACTTCATGAGTGTGTCAATGTTTTATACGGCAAAAAATAGGATAGTATCATCCTCGTATATTATGTACTGCATTGAGTCATCAATTCTTACAATATCATTAATATATGTCATAGACAGTAGCGATCCTATATACGACCTTGCGGACCACCATGTTTAGTGATTTTAAACGAGGATCAAATTTCGTTTGCTAATAATATACACGGCTTGCGGTTTGATAACTAGCTTACAATTAAATGTAAAACGACAGCAGTACTTTTTTGGGATCGTAACGGACCGGTTCACAATAATAACTGACTTCAAAGGTGTTCCAGTAACTACAATTCCGTCGTGTCAGAGGACGTTATTATGAAATGCAGATCTCTCCGTATTTCTTCTCTTCCTGATTTTTGAGTCGCACACGTGATATCGTGGTGTGCTAGCGTTACAATAATTATACAACGCGTTATCTAACAAACCAACAAAGCGTACGCAGAGAAAGTTCAGTGGTTATAGCTGAATGGATACGAGATTTACAGGCCACATTGCAATAAGCTGCCGAGATTTACATGTACTCTGCATGACACTTGGTGATCTTTCCCACAGCGTTTCAAACAAGGACCACGACCGGTCCAGTAAAAGACCACAAACAACAACGTACAACAATGAAATTCGCAACGACATCGCTGACATACGACGGGTGGGCATTTTTCTTGTACGAACCATCTGAGGCCCATCACAAAAGAAAACAAACTTCACTCATAAAACACCAAAACGAAAAGCGCAAGAGATCTCATAACTCAGCGCCTGGCAGAAAAGAAAATGAACAGTACAGGAGGAAATATGATAAAGGGGAAAACGGCTGTTGGATAGAAGCACGCTTATGTGAGATCCCTCTTATTTGCAGTGAGAGAGAGAATCTCCAAATTATTTTCGACGATATATATCAAAACAACGCTAAACTCCTTTCTTACAATATATTAAATGGCCTACTAGAAAATGACTTATTGGAGTTAAAAATAAAAGCCGTCATAGCAACAGATGACTCGCAATCAGAAAAAAAACACCTAGAATTTGAATTTTCTCTTCCGCTTTTGACTGGTCGTTCTCCTTAAGACTTCTAGGCTACATACCAGTATTTCTAGCTAAGTTTCTGGCGGTTACATTGGCTCTACGAAAAGTACACTCATCAATCTCGGAAGTTGTAATAGTAACGCATTCTTTGTCAATATGTTCAGCTCTCACTGCAAATAGTGGCTCACAAGTTTCGCGTACATTCCAATGTCTTATACCTTCTAACTTAACACTTATCAGATTGGTATGGGTGCCTGGTCACAAAGGATTAGTTATCAATGAATGAGCTGACAGCTTGGCGAGAGCTACCCTTAGTGGTCCAATCCTTCCGATTCTTCCTGCATGAGCTTACATAACCGCGGCTAGGTTCAGGAGACGGGCAGTCATGCAAGACTCCTGGAACCTGCCATTAACAAATCTAACTGATTATCGACACCTCATATTTCCTTGGAACAGAAAATTCTGCCATAATGGAAAACTTGAAGTCCTCTTTACCAAATTCAGATGTCGAATTCCTACATTAAACTTTTACCTGCATTGATCTGGTCTGGCGCCCTCCTCCTTGTGCTCATACTGTGGTGACGACGAAACAATAGAACACTTCTTCCTGTCATGCCGTTGTTTTTCCTCATTAAGAAAACACGCTTTAGAAGAAAAATTTCACAGTGCTGGATTGCATGTTACGATACCCGCTATTCCATATTTTTGTGCCTCTTCTCTCGGACACTGCCATAGAGGTGTTGGTGCAGCTGTTGTGGGGTATACAATTGAATCAGGACGATTTCCTTGCTAAATTCTTAAATTTTATATGAATAAATTGCTTTAGTCATTCAAAATTTTTCAAAAGTGATCTTTATTAGACTCGATATTTTTTTTTTACTTCAATCACCCATAGTGAGTACGAGCCACTCTCGAATGCAAGCAAGCAAGCACAAGCGAGTAAGAAACTCGGGCACAAGAGTAAATTCCCGGCACTGAAGGCGAAATACACGGGGTCTTTTTGGGGCGTCGAAAAAAACGCAAAGAGCGCGAAGTTGCTCGAGCAGGTTTGTAAACACATGGCCCTTTGACGGATGGTACTATTTCTTCTCCGCCTTTGTTTGTTCCCGCGTCTCCCGAACCTTCGAGGCAGAGGCAGGCTGCAGGACCTCCGAATGAAGTACGCAGCGTCCACAGACACGAGTCGTCGTAACGGCTAGCCGACCAGTCGGAGATGCTCGCCGGCGCTTGCATATTTTACGGGCATTCCGGTGGAAGCGCGTGCGGTGTTTTTACCTTCGAAGGACACTGAATGGGGATAAAGTGTTACGCCCCGGGAATCAAAATGGATAGTTCGCTAGGCGGTGCACAGACGCTTCACGAAAAAGCAAGACTAGCGCGACCGCAAGCGACACAAACGGCGCTTTATTTGTTCGGAGGCGAGAAAGAGCGAGAGCCACGTGCGTCTGTGCGAAATTTTTATTTTCGTATGTTGCATACGAAGAGCAAGTAAATTCTGTTTTTGACCGGTCTAGCGTTTTACATACGAAGAAAGAGTTCGCCAAGAACAGCTACAGACAGTGCGCGTAATCTACCACATTGTCCTCTCTTTTTTTATTGCGATAGCAATTATATGGACACTTCAACCGGATTTCTGCCGTCGGCGTCGCCGTCGCCGTGAGGTTCCGTATAGATAAAATCTGCACCGCGCGCCGTATGCCCGAGCTTCCGGGAAGCGTGCGGGGACGCTCGCTATCACGGAGAGCGAACGCACTCAATCTCCCACGCGCAAGCAAGGAAGCGGGAAGCCAGCGCCGGAGGGAGCGGAGGGGGGGGGGGGGGGGGGGGGCGCACTTCCTCTCTGCCAACAACCGCGCTCGTCGCTCGCTCGCACCGTCGTTTATCTCCACACGGCTCTGACCTTTATGCGCCGTGCATTCGCCGCTCAGTTTCCGTTGAAGCGATAGACCGCACGTACCTTCGCCCGTTGGTGCGGCGTATGCGCTTGCTGCCAGCGTTTTGACAGTCGTTGTCTGCAGTCATTCAGTGTGATCTATTCATGTTTGTTTGTGCGCGCTCACACCACGCTTGTTCAATCAGTTAGTAATAGTCGGGCCACATTTTCCAACGCACGCTACACATGCAATGCTGCCCGGGTCGGCAGTGCAGCGCTACAGGTGTGTCCCTTCGCACGCGCTGCCCACGGGAAGCGCTTCTCATCAACGCCACCGTTTCACACGCGCCTTCTCGTGGGATCATCGAGTCTCTCTTCATGTCGGTCTACTTACGCCGCAGCACACCTGCTTACTTAATCAGCTCATGTTTACTACAATTCATACTGCTACCAAAGCCGCTCACCTTACTTCGTATGACATTGCTGTGTTGCTATCGCATTCATTGCTTCGCCCTTAGGGCGAAACTGTGACATTTTTTTTTCTTTTTTAGTTCTCGTCTACGTTCCTCGCAACACCAATCCTCACGCAATAATTTGCGTCAAGAATGAAGTACTTTCCAAGGTAAATGTACCTGGTAGCGAAGCTTCCATAGAAGCCCATACGTTCAAAACATGGCGGTTCATCTGCGGTTCATGGGGCTTAGCGCCATCTGTGTGAGGAGGGAACACTTCCGGCGGAAGAAAAAATAATTTGACGTCATATTCGTTTAGAACAGAAGTGACGTCATTTTGCTCTCAAAGGCGCGAAATTTGTTTTCGAAGGCCTGCCATTACAGCTGTATATCGTATTCAAATGCCCCGCCATTCGACTTGATGGGCGTTTCGAGCTTTCAGCGCGGAAAGCGATGCGGGAAAAAGTTCAGCCGTACGGGTGTCGAAATCGCATCGCTGCACGTAACATACTTTCTTTGGAGGCCGACGAAAACTTTGGGCGTAGAGTGCACGCTCGTCCTTTCGTCGGACGCCAAGCCCGTTGGCCAGCGCTGTCCCATGAAAAGAACTGAAGTAAACAACTATCTGGCGGTCGCAACTCACTATTTTTTACTGAACAGGTTAAGAAACAGAGAAACTACCCGCGTCACCAAATTCAGACAAATGTCGACAAGCAAAGCAACACAACATGTGAGGGGGGCGTGAACTTTACGAGCGCGCCTTTCGGTCCACTTCAAGAGCTGCATTGCATTGCAAGTGATAGCAAAGCCCGCCGCTATCGGTGGGCGCTCTTACGTTGGGCGCTGAAAAAAGGTGTTTATTGATAATGATCAAGTAAAGTAGAGTTGTTCTTATTTCGCCATGCGTATATAAAATTGATTAGGAATGTTATTTTCGTTGAATGAATCAAACTGTGTCTCGCTTTAATTAAAAAACGCTTTCATCTTTCCCAATGTTTGTTCCCTCCAAACATAGTCGCGCTTTAATCGCTGCTCCCATAACCACCCTTGCTGATGTCGGTGACAATTCGTTCTGAACCGCTTTTCGCCCGAAGCTTCGCGACCATTTGGATCGACCTTGTACTTTTCTTTGAACAGTCGATGTGTGTGACCATTGCACATGCTGCTAGCAGTAAACGGCCTCGAGAATAAAACAATCACTGAAAATAGCCAAACACGAAGTTTTTGAATTCAATCCGCCGATGAAAGCACGCCGATTTCTGTAAGATCTGGAAACAATAAGCCCTCATAAGAGTTTCTCGAATAAGCTGCGCAGTTTCTCCGAATTCATTGTACTTCTCTTTCTGAGTGATTGCCTGCTGTACACCGCCACTTGACAATGCAAATATATTGAGGTAGAAATATTTAGCTACATTTTAAATAAATCTTTATTATCCGGTGCTGCCTTTATTCCCCGTAAGCCGGCGTAATCTTATTTTCTAACAGCATGTGTTCTCATTTTACTTCTAAGTGGGTTGAAGTTAATTAAGAAAAAGTGACGGAGTTTGAATAGATTACGTTCCGCGCCAAAGTTTGTTTATAATCCGACGGACGCAATACAAACTTATCCTCTTAGAGCAACCACTGAAGACATGAAAAATCGCATCATATTAAGGTGCTTATTAATTCCTGACGCTACAAATTAACACTCACGAGCCAAGCTTGTATTGTGCTGCAGTGCCTTGGTCCAAGAAAGCATTAAAACGAGCAAATATGCAGGAACTTATCGCTCCTGCAAAGCCGTATATAGCAAAAAAGAAAAAACAAAGAAAAAAACTTTGTGCTGAGTGCATCGTCGTACTTAGTGCAGCATCTCTCGAGGTGGGCGAGTTTCAACACGTTGTGTCAGCAAGTGTGTTGCATTTAAAATTCCTAAAGATAGTCTCAGTCCCTAACGGCAACGCTGTGTACAAACACTCAGTGGTCTAGTTAATACCACCTAATTGGCATATTTTGCCCAAAGGCGTTGGTGCGATGATCAACTGCGTTATATACCACCCCGCGGCAGCGTCGTGACCCTAATGTATCGTCCTTCGCAGCGCGTGGGCCAATTTGCATTCCCCTTAACGTCCTTCCTCAACATCCTATAGGTGTCACTCCACCAGCGTAAGGCATATTCGCTACTCGTGTAATACCACGTCCCAGATCGTACATTAAAAGCAAAATGCAATACAAGGACAACAGGCTTCGTCTCTCCATCGTTTTGTTAACCTAACTGACAATACCAGCAAGCTGGCGGTAATGCTGCCACGTTTCTGGGTTAATTACCGCCAAGTTCAGCGAACACACTGAAGACAGGCCTGATTACGGGCCCGAAACTAGCTAGCGAAAGGGCTAATACACGTCGCTGTCGTCTACATCTTCTCGACATACATCTCCCCTGGTCAAGCCACTAGCTTATCTGTTCATCAATATTCAATCTGCAAGGCCACAGCGCGCGCACTGCCAGTGGTGACGCCTACAGCGTGGTTAACGTCAGGCTACAGATAACGAACACGATAAAGCACGCTGAGCCTCTGTCTGTGATCCGAAGGACGATACGGGCCTTCAAATAATCCGCTGGCTCCCCCACCCAGATTTCTATATGTAGAACACTGTCTTTCCTGTTCGGTGCACCGTGCCGATGTACGGGTACGCGAGATCAAACGCGTTGCAAGGCTTTGTACACAAGGTTTCGCGCTTACTGTTCATTGCCTATGAGTCGTCCACATACGGCCAGTGTTATTCAGCACAATACCAACGGTAGCTATTGTGCACGAAGTGTCACTATGCCCCCGCTCTCAAAGAGACAGTCGAACAGGTCATTGATTGGAGAAGTGAAGCTGATGTCGGGTCTTCACATAGCTAAAGGCAATTTGTTGGTAGTCGAGCTCAATACCATCGTCAATGCATTTGATCTCACCTGTACCATCCCGATGGCCCGATGGCCTGATGGCCCGATGGCCCGATGTTTGCACCATCGGGCCAATAACAGCATTTGGCAGCAGTATAGGTGAGGCTGTTGCTGGACACTGGAGAACGCCTTAAAGGGGCCAGCTGCCGAAGGCCAAGGATGTACACGCACGGAGCGTGGTAACAGTATAAAAGTTGACTCTCCAAGCAGGGCCTGGTGCTGCCACACTTGATGGTACACAGCGTGATGCAGTGCGACCTTCCTAAATTTCCCCTCCCCCCCCCCCTTTTTTTTTTCTTTTGTATTATAACATAGGCATCGTAACTGGATGACCTTTACCCGCTGCAGTGGCTCAGTCAGCTCAGGCGTTGCGCTGCTGAGCACGAGATCACATGATCGAATCCCGCCCGCGGCGGCCGCATTTCGCTGGAGGCTAAATGCAAAAACGCCCGTGTGCTTGTGTTGTATTCCACGTTAAAGAACCCCAGGTGGTCAAAATTAATCCGGAGCCCTCCACTACGGCATGCCTCCTAATTAGAACTGGTTTTGGCACTTAAAATCCCAGAAAGAAGAAACAGGATGGCCTTAGGCTCAAAAACAAGAAATAATGACAACAGTTTTGGCTCTGGCGTAATTACAACGTTCCTTCGCGTCCTTGTCCTTTCCAATGGAGTAGTAAGTTACCTGTTAGTGTTACGCTTCGACGACCACTTCTTTTTTCTGATGCCACTTGAGCAGAGTTCAATCGCGGGAACAAAAAGAAAATAGGAAAGTCCAGCAGTGCGCCTCTTCCAAACATGCTTGAGCGGTTTTGTTCTCTCGCAACTGCTATCAGGAATACATTTCACTCTGTCCTGTAAGCTCTTCGTTGCTGCGATGCTGCACATAACTAACGGTGCTCGAAGAACCAGAATATCCAAAACCCGGTGATAAGGATACGAGGTTAGCACAAGCTGAAATATTCGTTGTGAAGTCAGACGAGTCCGGCTACACGCAAGTGACGGAGTGCCTGGCAGGATTAGCTAGGTCACGAAATGAAGCGCTCGCCCATGTACCCATGGCCCCGCTCCTGCTTGTCCTTTAGTTGAACGCATGTCATGGCCTTGACGCGGCCCTTTTTATTAAGTACATGTTTTATTCTATGGCTCCGCACTAGCGTCGTTTGCCTGGCTACATAGACTTTTTGTGATAACAAAATTTATGTAAAAACTCCAGTAGGGTAAGAGCCTTGGGTTGAAGCCTTGAATAAAATTGAACAAAAATATATATTTTTTTTAGATTTTATGAGTTGCTTTCGAAGGTGAACACAGCGAATGTTGAGTAAAAAATCGAGCATTAACCATTTCAAGTCGCAGCCATAACCGTACATCCGCGCGTTTTGCGCTCTCCGGTGTCGTTTAATTATGTATGTACTAGAAGCCTAGATATCGTTGCAGTCACCCACAAAAGGAGAGACGTACATCGCATAACATACGTTTTATGCCACTAAACAAAACGCTCTGAAGAACTCAAAAGACCGTAATATTACTCAAAGGTGGCCCATGATATCACCTTCCTCGGAAGTGTCCGGCAGCTTTCTGGCGAACTTGTTTGGGGAGCCAAGTCCTGTATACAGAGTGGCATGGACAGTGCCGATCGCCAGGATTGCACTAACAGACCACAGGACCGCGGACCAGATGTCTGCGGCGTGGAGAAGAGGCAACGCCACCAATGCGGCCGCGACCAGCCTGTGGTTCTTGCTGAGCATAAGCCTCGTGCCCCACAAGGCCGCAGACTCGTCGTCCTGATGCAGCTTGAACGCGGCGCACACTGCAGCCACAGCCACGACGCTCACCACGAGTTCCACGCTGGACATGACGTAGCCCGCCAGGATGACGACGAAAAGAACGCCGTAGTTGCTGCTGAAGCGGCCCACGTTCCATTGGATCCGGTCGGCGACCTCCTGGGCCGATCTCGGAATCGAAAATTTCGCGGTATCTGCGAAATGTTTCCACGGCTGTGCGCGGTTGATCTGTTTGCTGGACCAGGTCACGATGGCATGCCGAAGGTCAAAGTCCTCTTTCTTGGGAGACGATGAGAAGAGGCATTTCTGCGGCAATGGAGGCGTTGGTGCTCGAGAGGTGGCTGGAGCATTACCTGAAGAATTTGGGCTTGAATTCAGGGATTCCCCGATGTCGCCCTGCTCACAGTTCATGGCTTCGAGCTCTGTGGTCAGCCGCTGTGCTGGTAGACGGTGGCGGGGTGGAATCGGTAGCTGCACTCTGCTGTCCTCCTTGGTGGGCTCTGTGACGCTGACGTGGCGCTATATCTCCCTAGGACTGTCGCGTATCCCGTCGGACCAAAGACAACGAACGCGCTCTAACTTCACGCGCTCTCTGACCGTTCTTCTTCGTCGCCGCCGGCGTAGATGTAGATGTAAATGTAGAGCGTTGGAGTTAGTGGCACATACCCACTATGGGGGATTAGCCAAGAACCGGGTAGTTTGAAATAATAATGAGAAAGGAGATTTATAAAATAATGCAAACATAAATGTGGGAATATATACGCATATGAGAATGAATAATTAGGATATATCACATGACTTGAATAGAATAACGGAATAAATGATGACTAAAAAAAGTATACGCGAGGTGCACCTCCTTTTCTTTCGTCATCTTTTTCTTTCGCGCTTCGTGACTCTGTCGTCAAATGCCCCGAGTGTTTTTGGTCGTTGTATTTTGGTTAAGGCTGATTATATTCTGTGTCATTTTTTGTTATTTTGATTGCATTCATTTTCATATCTAATTCTTTCATTTGACCATAGAAGAATACCTATGTACGTCAGCATCAGCACGCGCTTTCTATGTGATGCAGGTGACGACGACGACGGTCAGAGAACTTTTTGAGGCAACAACAGCAACTTTCTCGTCGTAAAGAATATCTATTTTAGAAGGATCGTTTCGCCATATTGGACTGAACCTTTAATTCCTAATGTTTTTCTTTTGGGGCCTCCTCTATGGGACATTTTTGCTGGCACGTCTCCGCAGCTGTTGATAAATTTATATTTCATTCAAGAAGATTTCCGGATAAATTCTTAAAACGTTATGGTAGTTTTCTTTTCATCGTACCAAATGTTTATAGTGTTTTTATACTTGGATTGTCTTTCTAACTCATCCAATCCTTGGCTAATCCTCCATAGTGGATATGGGCCACATATAGAGGCAAACGAACCAATATAACTTCAGACGTAAATTTCGTATCTGCTCAAACCATACTGCTTGTAGTCGCTGCCTCTGAGATTTGGCACCACAAAAGTGTTGCTGCGCCTCTAGTATTGAACTCGTGCGGCGGCCTGGGAGTAACGGCGAACTGGGAGTAACGAATACTGAAAAAACCCTTTCCTGTTAGCGTGTTGATCGGAAATATCTTCCACGTAGCGGTAAATTTCAGCCCATCTCGTGTTGGTGGCCACCATAATATTACAACTGATAACTGAAGGTGCAGCAGGCACTCCGCGTACTAATATCGGTCAACCATGGCCCGTGGTTAAACTATTTGCGTTCTGCGGCCCCAGAATAATTATTATGCCTGTCACACGCAAATGTAATCTCGCTTCCATCGAATGATATTAAGGGAACTCAATGGAATTTTCCCGGTGTGCGGGGAAAAAATGTCACATTAAAATGACGACCTTGACCTTGGAAAACAGAACTTGAATTTCACATGCGTATATCTTTTAAAATTAAAAGCTACTTAAGATATGTTCCTTGTCTTTTCAGACAATTATATCACACTTGCACAACACAAACCAAATCAACTTAAGCTTAGCAGAGCCAAACGAAATAAAATTATAATACAATAGTAATTATTGTATGAAACGCTATGGTCTTGCCATTCTTTTATCAGTACATACGATTTAGCTTCGACCCACTGCGCGGAACTTTTTGGCTCTGGGCACGCGATCCACACAGTGTGCACGAAAGGATCGAACTGCCCGAACTGAATAAAAAATGGCTAACAGCGATGTCCAGCCGCTGAAGTGAGAGTAGCCCTTTTTTCAAAAATTGTGATGGACTTGTGCATTAATAAACTGGCACCTACGTAGTAAACCAAATAACAAAAAAGATGTTTTTATTTAAAAAAAGAAAATGAATTGTTTAGAATGTCCCTGGTATCGAGATTACGCATTCGGTCCCAAATTGAATGCGAATGAGTGCCATAAAATTATTGAGTTGGCAATGTCTTTTTGAACGAATTTCATTGCGTTTTCGCGTGAGACATAAACAAATTACATTATGAATGAATGTCATTCGTTGTAAATGACAATAAACTTGCCTTGTGACAGGAGTATTGTACTTGGAGGTTTTATTTCTTTTGCACATTCTATTCTCGAAACATTCAAAATCAGAACTCAGAAACGCTTAAATTCATGTGCACATAATGTTGATCTTGTGCAACGTCTAAATGCTATCTCAAACTAAAGCAACTCAAACTTGCATTGCTTACTTCGTGTATGCCCGAATAAAACAGGAATGAGGAGGTGATTTTAAATGGCTTGAGTAGAGGGAGCTCCCACAGAACAAGACGGACATCTGGACATGGATAATTTAATTTTTGCAGAAACGAATGTAGTTCTTGTTCTCGGTAATGCTTACGTATACACAAGAGCGGTGTTTAGTTAGCGTCGTTTTATTCGCTGCTGTTCGTTTATTTGGACGTACGGGTAAAATGAGAACACTTGTGCAACGCTTCGATATATTCAATTAACCGAAGTGGAAGCTTCTGTGGAGTTACGAAAGGCCCCTTGGCTGAAACCAGACGCAACGTAGACGACCAGTTTAATCAAAGGTCTCCTGACTAAGCGAGTGTGCGATTAGGTGTTGTATAGTCATTCGCTAAAGTACAGCGAACTTCCTCCAGATACATTCTTGTGATCTCAGAGACGTTGCGCTTATCGGCCTGCACTGTTTATTTGTTGTATTTTGTTTTAACAGAGCATAAGAATGTTGTATACCAGTAGCTAATAAATAATGGACTTATTTCTACTAGCATGAAATGGGCTGTCAATTAATTTTCTTTCGGCACGGTGGTTTAGGTACTGTCGAACTTTGTAACTACCACATTTATTGATAATAATTTACTGGTGCAATTTACTGGTAATAATAATTGGCAGGAGTCCTTAGTCCAGTACTCCTGCAGCCTGAACAGGCCTAGGACATCAGAAAGTCTTCTGTCTCTTCGTTAAATAAAATAATCATTACTGCTTGTGTAGAAGAGTGTGGCTCGTTCTGAAACGCATGGATAAAAAAAAACTGGATAAAGAAAGACGCTAACTCTTGTACACAAAAGCGGGCGGGCGTGTTTTACCTTCCGGGCTTCAATGAAGCGCGGTCTTCTATTCTGCGTGCGTACGAAATACACGTAACATACGCTCCCGGCACAGAACCTCTGAACTAGTCTGATGAAGGTCGGAGACAAGTAAGAAAAAAAAACATGCGGAGCAACTGCCGGCTTCGAACGCCAGGCTGAACCCGCCTGTCGCTACAATCAACCAATTGGAAAGAGAAAAGTTCTATGCCTGTAAACACAAGTCTGTAAACACGTATAGTACGTACTAGCGAAACATGGGATTCAAAAATGTATCTGGAACATTATAACGATGTGAAAATAAGAATGTTGTGTCTAATACCACCCCAGAACATGATGTGTCTGCTGTGGCTCCGAAGCATGCATCATTGATGCAGAAAGAAATTTGGTTACTCGTTTATACTTACCTGATCGTTCAGTCCGGTGCGCAAACGCTTAACAGATTTTAGCATTGCCATTTGTTGGGCGTGCTGGTAAACTGGCATTCAAAGCATATTTAGCGCCCGCGGACAAGGACGGAAGGGTGGCGACAAAGAAGGGAGACGACATTGAAGTAGCGCATTGTGGGGCCTCCCTTCTGTCGTCCGCTGACGCTAGATATGCTTTCAATGTCATCTTAACAGATGTGCAGGCAGTCTTCCTCCGGAAATATGCGCGATGCCTGCGCGCCATGAAATAAGACGCACTCCGCTACAAGGCTCTCGGGGGGGATGCGAAGTGCCCTTTTAGAGCGCAGCGTCTAGGCGCCCGTTCATGCGGCGAGCGTCGGTATTGTCACTCGTAACCGAGCGAACGAGCACAGCGCACCATGCGAGCGAACGCGCCGCATGCTTCGAAGGCGGAAAGTGGAGGAGCGTAAGGCGAAAGCGTGAGAAGAAATGCGTAGTGCCACGACGATGGCTACAAGATGGCGCCAGAGTAGTGTGCGTCGTCGGTGAGGTCCGTCGCCGGCGGCTGCTGTGAATCGCGCCCACGCGTCACCCACGTGCTGGCTCTCGCCATCTCCAGATTAGCGAGGCAGCACGCGCCACACTTCGCTCCGTTTACAATGTGCCGCATGAGACAGATTGTCCGCGCCTACTGTAGCGAAGTGACGCAGCAGTTAGTTTTCGGACGCATCAGCTCACCAAGGAGACGACGATGAAGTTGGATGAGCTCTGCCAGTGGCAGGTGTAGAACGGCAGGTACGACGACAACGCGAAGTAACATTTTAAGAAACTCGATTTATTTAAGTCGGCATTAACTTGGCACCTTAAAAGTGTAACTATTGTCGACGGCCTGCCTGACCGGCCTGGTCTAGAGCACTGCACGGGCTCGGGCTTACCCAAAAGCCCGGGCCCGGCCCGACCCGTGGGCCGGGCCGGGCCGGGTAGAGCAGTTTTTTCACGGGCTCGGGCCGGGCTCGGGCACGGCGTGTGCTTTTTGACCCGGGCCCGGGCCGGGCTCGGGTTTTTTGACGCGGGCACGGGCCTGGCTCGGGCTTTCTGCGAGTTATTCTCGGGCTTCTCAACTCTAAAAAACATGTATTTTTCGGTGTCGGGCCGGGTTCGGGCCGGTTTCGAACCGGGCTCGGGCCGGGCTCGGGCTTAAGGTAAAGGGGTGGCGGGTCGGGCCGGGTGGGCAACGTAGATTATTTTCGGGCCCGGGCCGGGCCCGGGTCTCGCCATAAAAGTTTTGATCGGGCTCGGGCGGGCCGCCCAATGTAAAAACGGGCCCGGGCCGGGCCCGGGCCGCAAAAATCGGCCCGTGCAGTGCTCTAGCCTGGTCACCCGTGCTGAAGTGGCGCCGCGGGCTGCTGTGTCCTTGCTCCCTCCCCCAAAACGAATCAAACCCCTTCCTTAAATGTGTTTCTACAGCATTCAAGGGGCCCGTGAACCCGTGGGAGGCGCAGGCTTCTGCACCAATCGCCTATTCAAGCCAATCAGGCAAGCCGTCCTGCTCCAATAGGGGCCAGAGTTTTTCCGACCGCGCAGACATGGTCGCGACAACACACCATGACCAAATTTGGCCATGCCTAATGAATCTCTCACCCCCCCCCCCCCCCCCGAGCGTGGAGCGACCGCGCTACACGTGCCCACACTCGTTCAAACCCGTTTTGGGATTCCTCAAGATCGGCCGCGGCATACGTTCTTCGCGACAATACCGCAAAATGAAAACACGTATCGAGCAGCGCTCAAATTTCGCATTTGGGAGTGTCGTAATCGCCGGGGAATGTGTTTTCAACATATTTTACGCAAGTCCACATTGCTCCCACCAGATGCAATTCTTTGAGATTATGAGTTTCTCATCAAGTAGCATGTGGTGATTTCCTTACTAGGCGTGACTCTGACGTTTAACAACTTAGGTATTATGTTTGGAATAACACTAGGACTATACGTTGGAAAAATTTTCAGTCAGGTCAAAAGCGTCTAAACAGTTTTGCCGAAAAATCTCTTTGAAGCAGTTCACACTGATTAGCCTTATTCCTGCATACTATGTTTATATGCTTATTTCTCTACGTGATAGCCTTAAGTGCGTCTTTAGGTCCCCTCTTCTCAGCTCCATGAGGTGTGAAATTGAGGCAAGGGAGTGCTGCGTCTGAAGTGCTGAACTCTAGTATCGCCAACAATAAACCCCGCGTAAGGCAAATGTGTTGAACGTATGCGCCGTCGAGGGCAAATATCAAGCTCTGGGATTTAAAAAGAAAGGAAACAAGAAATAAACTTTCTCACTTTTTACGCGTGATATAGACGTTTCGTCTATGCTAATGGTGCGGTTTATATTTAGTCTTTGTAGCACAGGTAGGTTTCCTTTTATTTTTCGGCTTAAGTGCAAAAAACAGAATTATGACCAGAAAGTTCAGAGCCCGAACTTCAGTTCCGGCTTGAGGCAATGTTTTGTCTGGCCTTCTTTGTCTGGTCAACTTTCAATGTCGTTTGTTCTTCGCTCCCTTTTTTACGTCCATGGCGAGTTATATTGAGACCTTAGAGAGTAAAGAATTTCAAGTGCACGTGCTAACAAAAAGTGAGGAATTCGCGCCATGCACAGACAAGCCAGTTACAGGAGCCAGTAAACCAAAGGAACGAATGAAGCAGGAAGAATCGGTTTGCTTGCAAGATCGGCGTGAAGGTAAGTATCCAATTCGGAATTAGGCGGGAGAAACCTTGGCCGCTACTCTTTGAGCACTGTATGATGTTTACCTCGTTCTTTATTTTTTACTCAGCTGACGATACCGTACTTGTCGTTTTTCTGTTGTCTTGCAATAGACGCCAGCATTCCTTGTACAGGAGAGGTTGTGCTTCGCCACCTCTACAATTCACCATAGGAGAGAGAGAGAGAAAAGGAAATACCATAACTGTTCTGTAAAACCCAAACTTTCTTTGCACTTCCTTCAAGCGGGCTCAGCGGCCTGTATAAATAAGTAAAGGTGAGCTAGAGACAGGAATTTTAAATATATAGACCTAAAAGAAGAGCAAGAAGGTAACAACATAACAGAGTTGGAAGCTAGACAAGCGAATGCCTACGAACAAGGATGCTGAGATTTCTCGACAACTACTGCCCCCGCAAACGCCTGCTGTAGCAGCATTAGAAAAGGACGGAAATAACGTATAACTTTTGGAGAAGCCCACTATGCGCTCACGTAAAAGCAACGCAACGGCTACTTTGGAATATGTATGTCCACGCCGGTGAAAATGAGCGCGGGAAAGCATCGAAAAGAATTGAGAGTATATAAACCTTTAGTAACTATCATAGCGTGTGGACAGTTAGTGACACCAGGGCAGGCACTTTCTTCCTAAATCGTAGTTACTGAACTATATTTATAAGCAAAAAATGTGCTTTTTTGTACATCCGCGCGCTACATTATTGATAAATTAAGTTAGAATAGAAGAAACTAGAGCAGCCAGGACGAACGACTCCACCACATGGACTGATTTGGCCTCTTAAGAGCACTGAACGTTGTTGCTGTTTTTATGCGCATGCGCTAAACTTCAGCAACGTCTTCAACTTTAACACTATGTTAAACGGCAACATCAGTGTGTATTTATCAGGTAATGAACATCCCTGAAACATTTTGGGGCTCCGCCGGTCATAAAGACTCGTATCTAAAAGGCCACTAACGCACAAATGGGCTTCTTGAAAACAACTAACCTTCAGGACAACAACGTTTGACTACGTTATTGAATGTACATCTGCATGTCTCTCCGTACTTGATTCTTATCTTCATTTACCCTCTTGCCTTTCCCCTGGCATTCCGTAACCAGATGGAGGCTACCCTATCTAACCTCCTATCTTATCTCTGCCTCCTTCCCTGTCTACACAAAGCTACATAAACGCCGCAACAGTTTTTATGAGGACCTCAGCAAAGCAACCGCTTCCTGAATGAGAGTTCAGCACTCACGTGCTCGTGTTTTCATTCACACTCCATTTTTCTGTTCTCCTCGTCATGTTCCATCATTCCCCTCCCTCAATGTAGGGTAGCACACCGAATGAAATCGATATTAACCTCCTATCTTATCTGTACCTCTCTCTCTCTCTGAAAACGGTCTCCTGTCTAGTTTGTTTAACACACTCCTGAGAATGTCGCGTTCGGTCTCATAAGGATGACAAAAACAACACGTGTTCCACCGTCTCCTCACAGTTGCACGAGTCACAGACTGGTGTGTCGGACATGCCCAGAAGGAATGAGTATGCTTTCGTAAAAGCCACCCCTAACCACAGGCGGCACAGTAAAGTTGCATCACGGCGGGGTAATTTCGATGGAATTTGGTTTCAGAGACAAAGATTCTTGGACCGTGGCCCCACACGTCGCAGGCTCACAAAGCGATGCGGGCATTGTTAAAATTCATGAAGTCGACTGGCCTCAGTGACCGACTGTGAAGTGTTGGACAACTGCACATGTTCATACTGCGAGTACTTTCTTCCCTCTCTCTCCTTTCTTTTCATCCCTTTAATCCCCTTCCCCCGTGTAGGGTAGCAAACCGGACGTGCGTCTGGTTGACCTCCCTGCCTTTCCTTTCTTCTTTTTCCTCCTCCTCCTCCTCCTCCTCCTCTCTCTCTCTCTCTCTCTCCTTCTCCATTAACAATCAACGGCGATGTAATTTGTTTACAGGTGACTGAGGAACAGCGGAACAATTCCCCGATGTAGCTCAGGCAGAAATGGCGGCCCAGGCAGTGAGTGTTCACTCGATCGAATCAATAGGAACCCTCGTTTTGATCTCCGGAGAAGAAAAACAGAAAAGCGATATCCGCCAGCTGCCTAAGCGGGGTATTGCACCGAAGACAATCTCCTGCTATCGATCACACGTGTCGCTCTTTCGCTCAGCCAACGCCCGAGCCATGAAACAGGCCTCGCCACTTATACCACCGTGTACCGGACGACAGCTGTAAGTATCTTCAATGCGAGCACGCACACTTGCGAGGAGATCCCGTGAAAGAGGAAAATAACCATCTATTACATGAGCTGTGTAGATATCTCTTCACGCACCCCGACTCCCCCACTATTCAACTCATATACAACCCGTCCGCAGAGAAATCGAACATTAGTTGATTGCACATTACATCTTCTTGCGAGGCCAGGAGCCCTTTGGTACGCCAGGATGATTCTTCAGCCATGTTTCTAAGTAACGTACAGAGAACGGCAGTTTGAATTGTGCGCTGCCACGTGTGTCTCTGGCCTGTGCCCTGTGCGCGTACCAGTTGCTGGTATATACGCTTCGAGAAGTGATGTGGTGTAGGCCTGTGCGTGCGTCTGAAGTGTTTTAGTGTATAATACCATACATGATGCGATCTCATATCATCGTACAAATGAGAGAAAGAAGCTGTCCGGTGTTTTTCTTGCGTTATTTTTTGACGATTTTATTTACCTTATGTTCATATGTGTTTTGTTTTCGTTTTTTCTCATCTTCTATTTCGTCTGGTTCCACGCCTACTCGTCGGAACACAAGGTCCGACAACAAATCACGGCTGGTGTTTATAGAGCGTTGATGGAAGATCGTCTCCACAGTCTAGCCCCTGTGAACATCAATGAGGAGTTGTTATACAAGCCTCGAGGAAGCCGGCTATTCTTGACGAAGAAAAACAAGTTCTTGCTGGCAGCGACTAGAAACCTGGAGCGGTGTATTGTTAAAGGGAGCAGTCTTCGTTCGTTCCTCAATTCTTTCTTTGTTTCCTCATTTCTTTCGTTCTTATTTATTTCTTTGCTTCGTGCTTCTTCCTCCAGGTGCCTTTTATTTGAACGGCCTTCTTTCCTTCTCTGTGCATCCATAATTCACGTATAGCGCTGTCAGAAACACATAGGAGAAATAAGCGGAGCCGTCCACCCTCGGGATATTACATCGCGTGGAACGAGAACTTATGATCCGGGGTGAACTCGATGTAGTGGTTGCTATTCATTAGGTGATCTAAGCCTAGAAAAATAGGCCACCGAAAGGCCGGCTATCCCACAACCATAAAGCATAAAACCCCAGCGACTATATAAGATACGCGAAGGAAAGAAAAAAAAACAATGGCAGAAAGAAAGAAACGTCAGATGAATGAAACGTCACATAAGCAATATCTGCGGTTAAACATACTGAATTAATCAGTCAGATTCCATACTTCAGAGAGCACAATAGGTCGACAACGTGTGATGATGCAATTACAGCGCAGATTACCAGCACATCTTTGCAGTATAAAACGAAAAATATAACAAAAATATCCATGCACACAACGGCAGAGTAAAAACATGTATGTTCTAGAACCACGATCTGACTATGAGGCACGCGAATTAGTGGGGACTCAAAACATTTCGACCGCCTTCTCTTAAATCCACGTACATGAACGTTTTTACCTTTCACCTCCATCGAAATGTGGCTGTCGCGGCGGGATCAAGTGCCGAACAATGACGTAAGTCGCTATAGATATTAGATGACAAGTAACAGTACATTGAAAAGATAATCGAAATGATTAGCCTACCATAGCCATTTATGGAGACTGTGTGGGTAGTCAGTGCTAAAACCTCGCTAATCAACAGCAGCACTGAAACACAAGACCTAGTAGACGGAGGAAACAGTTTTCAGTAGCACATGCACCGATTCAACAAATTCACCACTCATTTTGAGGCACATTTGTCCAGCTCCAGACATGACTTCAAACCGGTGCGCCAGAAAGGACAGAGGAACATGCCCTCCCTGCAGCACGCGTAGCCACTTGCAGATCTTGACTGGGCTAAAGCGGATACAGTGGAATCCCGTTGATATAATTTTCACTGGAACCGAAAGATAAAACGTATCATTCGAAAATCGTATTATTCAAAGCAGGCCACAAAATGTATGAAATTAGGCGTACTCGGCGACAAATTCAATAGCAAAGGTTTGCGTGGCGTCGAGTGACACTAACACGTTATGCGGAGCAGCATCACTCGACGCCACACGAACGTTGACATTGCTCGTCCGGTGGCGCTGAACTTTCTTCTTTGCAATGTCCGCAAAAAAGTTCTGGAAGTTTAAGAAAAAAAAACACCGCATATCCACGGGGTGAATGATGATGAGTGGGCGAAGCTCCGGAGGGAATCATCGGTAAACCGTGAATCTTCCGTGTAATTCGCCCAGTCTCGCCGCACTAAATCGAACGATTGACTTCCAATAATGACATGCGCCATATGTGACGTCATTCCCATTTTATAACAGCACCCTTCATTATAATTGCACCATCTCCCGCTTAAGGGGACGCTAGCACAAACGCGTTAGAAACGTGCAGTACTCTCTAGTATGGGGGAGAGGCCACAGCGTCTTACGCAGCCGTTTCCACATGCCGGAACGTGCACCGCGTTTGCCGACGCCATCACATGACTGCTGAGAGAGTATAACCCCCGTATTCATAAGCGTTCCTCGACTTGAACTTGACTTGCCACCGCCTAGGGCAGCGCGTTCGAAACCCTAGGCAGTGGCAAGTCAAGTTGAAGTCGAGGAGCGTTTATGAATACGGGGGTAAGGCGGAGAGGCCACAGCGTCTTACACCAGCTTCTTACACGGGCCGTAACGCGCTAGCACAAACGCGTTAGAAACGCGCAGTCTTTCGTTAATGTTGGGTATTTATTGTCATCGTGGTGCGTAAGTCCATGTGCGCTTCGTGGCGTAGTGGTTAGCGCCGCGCGTTCGGAAGCGAGGGGTCCCTGGTTCGATTCCGCGCTACGGACACAACTTTCGGAATTTTTTTTCATAAAAGTAGACGTGGCTACCTACTACGACGACCACTACTACTACATACTACAGAGGACGGACAGACCCACACCCTAAGGAGCTTCGCCCCTAAAATATTCCGAAAGTTGTGTCCGTAGCGCGGAATCGAATCAGGGACCCCTCGCTTCCGAACGCGCGGCGCTAACCACTACGCCACGAAGCGCACGTGGACACACGCACCACGATGACAATACGTATCATCGTTCACTTCTGGATTTTTTACATGAATCAAGTCTGTTCGTGTATTTTTGATATGCTTTGTATTATGCCTAAGGGCAAGCTTTCGAATTAAAAAAAAATACCCAACATTAACCAAAGACTGCGCGTTTCTAACGCGTTTGTGCTAGCGCGTTACGGCCCGTGTAAGAAGCTGGTGTAAGACGCTGTGGCCTCTCCGCCTTACCCCCGTATTCATAAACGCTGATGGCGTTGGCAAACGCGGTGCACGTTCCGGCATGTGTAAACGGCTGCGTAAGACGCTGTGGCCTCTCCCCTTTACTAGAGAGTACTGCACGTTTCTAACGCGTTTGTGCTAGCGTCCCCTTAAGCGGGAGATGGCGCTGTTATAAAATAGGAATGACGTCACATATGGCGCGTGTCATTGGTGGAAGTCGATCGTTCGATTTAGTGCGGCGAGACTGGGCGAATCACACGGAAGATTCACGGTTTACCGATGATTCCCTCAGGAGCTTCGTCCACTTATCATCATTCGACCCGTGGATATGCGGTGTTTTTTTTTTTTTTCTCCAGTGTGCACCTGAAGCTTAACACATTGTTGTGAGTCTTTAGAATCTTATTTAAGCTAGTACGCTGGAATATAAAGCTATGAGTTTTAGAAATGCCAGCAGAACCCAACTTCTGCAGTCATATTATCCAATTCCATGTGAAAACGCGATGGCAATATCCATATGAAAATGCAATCCTCCTATGGGACGATGACTGGGAAAAGGAATAAAACGTATTATCTGAAAAACGTATTATGCAGAGCCGTATCAGCGAGATTCCACTTATACAGGCGCGCGTCTATTATCGATCAGGGTATCGGGCCAATTTTATTACTTTTCTGCCTGACGGTGTAGGCATATGACATGACATCACATCGCTGACGTGTAGACTGTTGACGTCTTAAGACTTTTTCAGGAGGTACTAAATGAACCACAGAAGTAATGTCTTCAAGTTTGCAAGTGTAGGATCCGTGGCTAATGAAGACCGCCGGCGTCTCGCGTTTGTCTGCTTTGCTGGGCGAGGAGAGGGTTGGTAATTGCAATTGGCAGCAAATGTAAATTGAGAGCACTCATGCCACTGCAGAGGCATTGCCGAGCTGTGCTCAAGAATAAAAAGGTAGCGCCCTCTATCAAACTATATCTCCGGACCTCTTCGTTCCTCATCAACGCCCCCCCCCCCCCCCCCCCTCTTCCCCCAACCTCCGATTTGCCCAGCCTACGTTCGCTTTCTGTTTGGAGTATCGCACCATTTTTCAATAGCCCGAGTAGTCGACTGAAAATCTAAGGACAACGAAGGGACAAACATCGCGAAATGAAAATGACGAAATTCTGCAGGGGGCGGAAGGGGGGGGGGGGGGGGGGTATAAAGAAATATCACGGAATATGGTGGCCATGTGTGGCGGCCGGTTGGACGATGCTCTTGTTGCGCTGGCAGAGAGAGCCATACCAAGACACTAAATAGCCTTCGTCCTGCTTTGCAAGTGACACTCCCTATTGAAACCAATAACTTTCAAAGCAACCACTCGAGCTCGATGCCGCGACGTCGCGCCCTGCTGGCGTGGCCTGTGTTACAAACGACAAGCATATTTCTTGGCGAAAGTTGCGTAGTGGCTCGCGAATATCGGATTCTACGCGAGAGTCTTCAAGAAAATGGCGGACCGATTGCCGCCGCCGCCGCGCCGCCGCACCAGCAGACGCACTCCACCAGAAGCCAAGCGGCACTATCAAAACAAGCCGCAGCCGGGACTCGCGCTGCTGCGGCTCATCTCGCATATATTGCAATACCAGCGGTTTCCCTCTGCATGCCCACGATTGGAGTGGCGGTCATCGAGCGGCCTTTTTTACCTTAGCCATACTTCACATTCTCGGCTCCATTCTCTTCTTGAGTGAAGTACTGCAATATTTCTTTACAGGTGATAGTAAATAATAAGAAATGCATACAGTTCAAACAAATTATGAAATTGTTGTAAGCATACAGGAGCAAACGCCGTACATAACCTCTCTCTGCATTTTCCAATCCATCAAATTATCATCCGTCAGTCCTTTCATATTGACACGCACATGTCATCTGACATAAATCTGACATGCACGCGCGCGCCTGCGTTTAATGTGGTGACGGCGCAATGCAAGTTTACGTGTGTAAACGAAACACCGATTCGATTCGGCAAAAGGCAATCAAATATCTCACAACTATTGTCCGTCCATTTAAACCGTACTGTGCGTTATCGCTGCTCCGTGCGCAAGCTCGTCCGCAGCCGTATACTACAGTTTAGGCTTAGACACACGTTAAAAAAAACCCTAGTGATCGTGGTTAATATTAAACCCTCCATAACGGCATCTCCACAACCCGAAGGCTGCTTCATGGGCTCTTAACTCCACTCCTTGCTCTCTCTCTCTCTCTCTCTCTCTCTCTCTCTCTCCACGAAACAATCAGTCATCATCAATCTTTATATGCCCTTCGCTCAAACGCAATTTTGGATAAATAAAACGATTTTCTTTCCCGCCAAGTTCTCAGTTTAAACACAGCGTTCTGTAAATAATTCGAGGTAGGCACGCAAGTTCAGTTATCGATAGCATAAGGAATTACTGTCGTCAACTCGACCGTGTAATTTTCGTACTCTTTTGGGATCATCATCTCTGTACATCTCCCGTTTGGGGAGCAAGTCCCTCGAAAACAGGCTGCTGCGTGATTAACGTTCGGCATATTAACGGCGAAGCGGCGAACCATGGATGTGGGTCAAGAACGATAGCGCAGGAAAACAATCTGACCTACTAGCTCTCCACTGACTCACTTTTTCTTTTCTTCTTTTTCTCGTCAAAAGACGAAACGACCGCCTTTTTTCGTTCCACGTAACCTTTCTTCTCAACAACTCCTAATTTATCTCCTTTTTTTAATCTAAGCTTTCCAAGGATGAAAGAAAAGAGAGCTTTGATTTGCTCACCGTGAACGTTCGACATTTGCTGAAAAAAAAAGGCGATTGGACGAAGGTTTCTCGGTTAACCGTAGGCACACGCGAGCGCACACCGTTCTCAACTCGCGCACGAGATACCCCAGGGACCGGATCTGCCTAATTATTCCCGATCAAAACGAGATGACTGTGCACTCCTCTAATACTTAGTCTGTAGAGGAAGATGCGCACGGGCCAGCATAGTCGACGCTCTTGGCGCCGACGTCGCAGATGTCACTAGAAGCTATACCAAACGACCTAGTCTTTTTTTTTTCGCTTTCAAGCTCGCGAATACGACGCACTTAATTTGGCAACGAGCGTGAAACATTAGTCTGAATCGGCTCCGAAAGCATCAGTGGCAGTGCGCGGATACGTCGCTGACAGAGCCGACATAGAGATTAATGTGACGCAGAGATCGCCTGAAGGTGCTCGACGACGGAGTGGCTTCGTGTTTTCTTCTTGGACTTCCTGTTTTTGTTTCAATTCTTTCATTTTTTGTAACAATGTGCTTTTTTTTTCTACTTTCGTTACATTGCACTTCAATGGTTGAAAGACTACTGCCACGCAAACAGCTGCAGCATGGAACTAATTTGGAAATATCACGCTTCACACAAGAACTAAATCAGTGTATTCCGTTCTTTCGCGCTATTTTCAGTGCAGTAAGTCTACGAACCTGTCATCTCAGAGTTGTTATTCTCCGCATTCATGTGCTTCAATTGACATATTCTGTTTCGTCACCTAAAGCATGTAAGAGTCATTGGCTGTTGCCGAGGGTGTATTACGTGCGCAAGTGTTCTATATCAAGCTGCCTTAGAGTTAACTTGTAAGACAAACTTCTTGCAGGTTTCAGTCTTGTTCATTATCTTGCGATCTGAAGGGTCCTGCGTTTTTATTCTACCAACTAACCACCAGCACAGAGTAGCTAGCTAAAAGAATCTACTTTTGGCCGACCTTATGTACCTGGCTCTATAGCAGCCGTATACACTCGGAGAGAAATACGGCCGCCGCCATCAGCATGCCTAATGCTGCTTCTGCAATGTTTGGCAACCAATGCACGCCACACAAGCAGATATGCAGCGCAGAAAGGACGTCAACCAGCTTTGGTAATACGGCGCGCATGTGTCGTAAGCTGCTACGCACTATTCGTTTCTTCCTCGTCTCCGATATTTGTTTTGTTTGCTCCCCTTCCCTTCCTTGGCGAATGTCGATCAATTATTCTGTCAGATTCTGACGGGCAATGATTTCACGTATTCGCCCGATCTAGGTCATTCACCACAAACCAAGTAGTCGTCCCTCTCTCCCTCATTTCGAGCTTTACTCCCCCCCCCCCCCCCCTCATCTGTCTAAGAGCTCCAGTCGGTGCCGGGCAGGCAGGGCTCCATTAAGGCTCGACTTTCAATGCGGAGAAAGCGCGCATTCCTCTAATGACAACCACCCAACCGTCCTTTCGCTAATGGATTCCTCTTCCCGGAAATCCTCAGAAAAGAGACGGGACGTATATAGTTGGTCGGGTCGCGAATATTGATTCAGAAGCACAACCAGGTATGTGTGTGGAGGGGGGGGGGGGGGAGGGGGAGGGGGGATACTTTGAAAATGCACTGCTCATCTGGGAGAGGAGTGACGTGTTGAGGCAAATGCTCGGATGGAGTTCGAGCGGTGCATCGACCGGAATGAACACGGATCAATTCTTAGCTCGCTGCAGGTCGAAGATGGGAGAGATAGAGAGAGAAAGCAGCCATTAAGTGACCTCTTCGGATTTGATAATAAATGGTGTGGCGACTCATTTTGGCGTCTGCATGCGCACACTTCGTTGCACGCGTCTGGTGACAGACTTAGCAATATGGCGTCACCGACGGTGACTGGCCAGGCAGAAAGAGTGATGCGAAAGTGATTGGAGCTGTCCAGAAGAGGTCTTTCTTTGTGTTTCTTCACGGTTCGTATCCCCGTCATTGAGGAGGCTTCCACTCGGCGTCATTAATTGCTGTTGCCACTGGATATGGGCCGCTCTTCAATGAATGAATTTCAGAAAAACAATACTTTCTGAACTACCACTCAACCAGCGTCCCGGGAACTGGGAGGAGCGGACCACTACCCCTTGAAAGTTTGAAAAACTATGGTGACCGTTTCTGGTGCAGCACGTCAAGAACGTGCTGGGCCAGTAGGCATGTGAAAGCTAAGTGAGCAGTGTAGAAATGATAACGGAAAGAAGTAGTGGTTTTCGGGAAACTGCAGTTCAAAAATAACTGGCAAAATGTACAATACCCTGTGAAGACTCACAAAAGTAAATGTGCGTGTGTCCGTGCAAATGTATCCGCATTGTTTTAAAGGAGGGTGCCCTAATTGTCGTAATCAGTATGTCACCACAAAATACGACACAAATCACGTATGTTGCTACGATATAAAATAGATTCTCCTAAAATGGATTCGGAATCACTGCAACAGAAGATGAACGTCAAGAGTACAGACTAAAACTGCCCTGTGTACGGGGAGTTAGAAGGCAAGAAAAGTATGAAATTAAATTCTCAGGCTATGCCTGCCGAAACCACGATCTGATTATCAGGCACGCTGTAGTGAGAGACTCCGGAATTATTTATGATCACCGCAAATTATTCAACGTGCACCTAAATCTAATTACATGAGTGTTCTCGCATTTCACCCACATCGAATTGTAACCGCCACAACCTGGATTGAACCCACGACCTCGAACTCATCAACCAATATAAGCTCCCGCGACGGCTCAGCAGAAAAGCACAAGAAGGCTGCTTGAAAGGTAGACGCTAGAAAAGAAATCGTGACTCATTCCACTCTCTGAAAGTGGATGACCAGCGAAGCTGTTCAGCGCATGGCACAGATGTGACACAGAATTTTGAACAAAGGTACGAACATATTTATTGTCCTGATTCATCAGTCATCATGACTATAGGTACGCACACACATTCGCGTATCACCTCTGTTATTAAATCTGTCCGTCACGTAAGACAGTGAACGGCTCACAGTCCCTTATGCAATGGCTCATACCCCCATAAGCGCAGCCTCCGCATTACGACTACAGAAGAGAGGTGATATTCTACGCTGGAATGATGAGCGGCAACTGAGCCAGATGCGTAAGAAGACGACGACGAACGTGTGAGCAGTGGCAAGAGCTTGCTCGCGCAGTTGCACCGAGGGGAATCAACAAGCCAGCTTTGAAAGAAGTCGACGACGCTCGAGCCATTGCTGATGGTGGTAGTTTTTCCACGCGGACGCCACAAAACGCCATCTGCTAGCCATAGACAGCTCCGCTGTAAAACGAAACGAAAAAGAAACGGAGTGCGGAACTTTTTTTTTAAAGAAACGGAAGAGATGGCAAGATATAGTGATGACCGTTCTTCGAGCCCCTACAAAAGAAAGTGCTTCTTTTCTTTTTCTTTTTTTTTCTTTTTTTCTTTTTTTTTTCGCCCTTGCACCAATAATATATCGCCACCACCGTCAAGGAGGGGACGTAAGCCCGAATTGCTTATCATAAAAACGATCGTTGCGAACAGCTTTTAGAAGCAACCGGCAATGTTTCTGTGCGCAAGCACCCAGTAGCATATCTCGAGCTTGACACAATGAGCCTATCCAATGGGAGAAACGACGCTGCTTGACGGCGTGACGGCACCGCTTTGAGGGTTTCACTCAGACAGGCGCCAGTTTAAGATAAGATCGCTGAGGAAGAAACGTAAGATGAGTCGCAGAGACAGAAAGTTGACTTCATGGCCTATGCTTCCCGAGAGAGCGTGCTCACGATGGGCGCCCCCTGCGGACCTCTACAATCTCCACCCTTTCCAGCACCTTTTAGGGATGGTTTACAACATGTACCATATTTTTCACGTAACCTCAACCAAACGTTAAAAACAGAGTGAGACTTTAGAGGTATGAGAGCAACGGCATATTGTTTGTAGCCCCGAGTTACCCAGACTACTTTTTGAAATACGATTAGTTAGCTAAGTAGTTACGTTCAATTATGCAAATATTTAAAAATATATTTATCACACCCATATCATGGTATATGTTTGATATAACAAAGTCAGGGTGTAGGACCATCATCGTTGTCTCACAAAATTTGCAGTAACTTCAAAAACTTCAGTAACTTCCTCTGGCACATGCGACTCCTCGCACGCCCTATACTAACATGTGCCTCCATCTACCCGGCATTCCACTAGGTGTGTCTTTCCATCTTATATTTCTCACACCCATCTCTTGTGGACGCGACTGTATGTACGCGTGTTTGTGTTCCTATGCTCGCACCAGTTTTTTTTTTTCTCTACCTTCCACCCTCCACAAACAGAAAATGTATAAATTGAACTCTGTGTGCTTGCAATCGCACTCTTTGATGTAAGACGGACCCCGGCCGAATCGCCAAAATGAAATGTTGTTTTATGTTGTTTTGGCTGGTATATATATGCAAAAAGGAAGAGACGTACGTTATGAAGTGCTTTACTTACTGACGTATGGTCCGTGGGACCTGCCTTCGTCGGGTTCAGATATATATATATATATATATATATATATATATATATATATTCAGCCTATATTTATGTCCACTGCAGGACGAAGGCCTCTCCCTGCGATCTCCAATTACCCCTGTCTTGCGCTAGCGTATTCCAACTTGCGCCTGCAAATTTCCTAACTTCATCATCCCATCTGGTTTTCTGCCGACCTCGACTGCGCTTCCCTTCTCTTGGTATCCGTTCTGTAACCCTAATGGTCCACCGGTTATCCATCCTACGCATTACATGGCCTGCCCAGCTCCATTTTTTCCGCTTAATGTCAACTAGAATATCGGCTATCCCCATTTGCTCTCTGATCCACACCGCTCTCTTCCTGTCTCTTAACGTTAGGCCTAACATTTTTCGTTCCATCGCTCTTTGTGCGGGCCTTAACTTGTTCTCGAGATTCTTTGTTCACCTCCAAGTTTCTGGCCCATATGTTAGCACCGGAAGAATGCAATGATTGTACACTTTTCTTTTCAACGACAGTGTTAAGCTTCCAGTCAGGATTTCGTAATGCCTGCCGTATGCACTCCAACCCATTTTTATTCTTCTGTAAATTTCCTTCTTATGATCAGGGTACCCTGTGAGTAATTGACCTAGATAAACGTACTCCTTTACAGACTCTAGAGGCTGACTGGCGAACCTGAATTCTTGCTCCCTTGCCAGGCTATTGAACATTATATTTGTCTTCTGCATATTCATCTTCAACCCCACTCTTACACTTTCTCGGTTAAGGTCCTCAATCATTTGTTGTAATTTGTCACCATTGTTACCAATCAACTAGGATTAAATAAAGATACTCTCAGAACCTTCCAGAAATAAGCGAGATGAGGAGGTCTGTCAAAATAGTAGCAGGCACGTGTAACGCGCCAAACCTCGCAGGGAAAGTATACGTGGTTTTGTTGGAAACAAAACTACATGCAAATAACTGACACGCCTCAGAGTCTTGCAACACCAAGTTGCAAGACTTTGAAGAGACTCACCAAGTTGCAAGATGATGAGAAAAAAAATCAAGAGCTATAGTAAAAAGTGTCATGAAAGTCATGAAAGTCATGAAAGAAAAAAAAGGCAAGAAAAATATAAAGTGGCAAATACCTTGCATAAGAGGATCAAAAAGCACTTTCAGATCATGCTGTCAATACATTCACGCTTTCTCTCTGTCTTGTTCTCGACACAGTTTGCGCAAGGTGCAGGTATAACGCAATGTTGGTTGCGCATTCATGGCATGGTCGAGCTGTTGCGACGACGATTCGAGTACGCAACACTTGGCGCTGAGCGGCCGGAGGCTTCAGCGCGTTTACGACCCATGGTAGCGTCACCTCGACTTCGAGGATTTTCCCGCGTAATCCTTCTTTTCTCTGTCCTTCGGCGCTACCATTAGGTTGCAGGGTTTCTGCGATCGACCGATTAAAGAGGGCTAATGTGTTTCACGCTGCTGGTGTTCGTCTCTTGCGCCTAAGAGTGTTAATGCTATACAAGAAACAAAAGCGGACCTCCTCCGAGGGTTATTGCGTCTGCAATCCAAGGTGAGAAAAAAAATGGCGTTGACAAAAACAAAAAGCGAAGGGGGGGGGGGGGGGGGGCAAGATTCTGTGGACATGGCACAACTGACGCCGATAAATCCAATTATTTGTTCATTTCAGTTACCCGCGAAAGGAAAATTCAGTTTTACCCAAGGTGTGAACTAGTGACAACGCAGTCGCATTTTTTAAGTGGCAGCAAGCCCAGACTAAATTGGTTGTTCGTTCATACACGGCATGTTTGAGAGCGCTGCAATCGCGTCGCGCAAGCGGGTGTGTCCCGTGCTTTGTGCTTTTCCTTTCTTTTTTTTTTTCTTTTTTGCAAGTTTTCTTTAGAACGCAAAAATAATAATCACAAATACAAACAAACAAATAGAAAGTTAGAAACTGCTGAATAAGATGTTTTTTAGAATGTTCTACACTTTCTCACCCGACATTGTGCTTACTTGTGAAGTTGGTTATTTAAACTTAGCTAACTATGCGATTAGGCCGAATAAAAAAACTGTCACGTGGAAGCGGCCCGCAGCTCTGCCCTAGGGTTACCCGCCGGGGTGGCTCAGTCAGCTAAGGCGTTGTGCTGCTGAGCACGAGATCGCGGGATCGAATCCCGGCCCCGGCGGCCGCATTTCGATGGAGGCGAAATGCAAAAACGCCCGTGTGCTTGCGTTGTAGTGCACGTTAAAGAACCCCAGGTGGTCAAAATTAATCCGGAGCCCTCCACTACGGCGTGCCTCATAATCAGAACTGGTTTTCGCACGTAAAGCCCCAGGAAGAAGAATCCCCTAGGGTAGGGCTTCTCAGGACCTAGTGAATAAAGTTCTTTGTCTGTCTGTTACGTGTACCATACAATAACCAACAACATTCACCTAATCACGTCCTCCAAGAGCACTTCGGTATATTTTTAAACCTTGGCTAAAGGTAGCTGGGACACCCTGTTATATTTAACTTGTTACGACGAAAGCTCGTTACAGTGACTACGGACAAATTATAGTCAGTCATGAGCCTATAACAGCAGCAAATTTAGCAAATAATATAAAGAGACAATGTTGAGGTCAGAAATGGTGCTTGCGGAGGTCAGTCATGTCTATAGAAATTAGGAGCCTAGACTTAATTTCACACGCCCTATTCAATCTCTAGCTATTGTATCTCCAGCTACCAACGCTACTTTCACGAATTTTCTTGATTTTAAATTCTTGTTGCAGATAACTTCAGAGCACCTGCGAAATGCGAATAATGTTGGTATTAATCGTCCTACGTAGCAATATTTCTGCTTGAATGTTGCTATTGTTGCTCTTTTGTTGTACTTATTTTAGTTGTGAAACCTTGTATTTGATGTTTCATTCTGTACCTGCTCGTGTTATATATTGAATAACAACAGCCACATGTGTATATACGAAATAAATAAAACAGTCGGCTCTTCATACTGAATAGCTGATTTGTAGCCATAGAAAAATTTGTGCGACGATGATAAAGCACTAAATGCTAAGATTAAACATGTACCTGGTGAACTGCATGCCGAAAGCGATAATCAGACCTATAAAGACGACCGTGTAGCGATGATGTTGAAGAGCGTGGAGTGTATTAATTTCTTGCAAACTTTTTGGAAACATTTGCAGCACTTACAACGCCACGTCGTTGGCCTTGACCTTGTATCAGCGAAAAGCGGCCCATCTGAAATGGACAGTGTGTATGGTCGTGACGACGACATTTGGTCTTGACGCCACTCATAAATCTGGAAAACTCCGAGCGAAATGGGACTTCAGGACCATGTTGGACTGCTTCGACATTGAGCTTTATTGATCCTTGAAAACGGAAACGGCCTTCGCAAATGAGCACACTGCATGGTTAGAGCAAGCAAGTCAAGGCCACAAGCGACTGGCGATAAAATGGTTTCCAAGCAATTGACATCTGAGAAGTAGGATGGTCATAAACCGCCATTCACATCCTTGCGCATTTCCGCGTCAACAGAAGGGTCCTTCGTACCAGTGTTAAAAATACCAATAGAAGAAAACGCTATTGCGCGGAAGATGCAATAAAAGAATCTCACCTTGAGCAGTGATATGCGTAGTAATCAGCATCAACCTCAAAAAATAAGCACATTTGTAATAGAGTATTTCTGCAGGAAATAACGATAGATTATGTCTCATTCAGAATAGACTACTCTATTCCCCGGTATCGGATCCCGACAACATTGGACTGCAAATCGATGAATTGATGCAGTTTCCCTCCCATCAGTGGCTACAATCATTGTCATTCACAGCATGAGGACCAGCCATTCTTTTGGCGTTTGTATGTATGCCATCGCCCAACTCGCAGAAGCAATGTTTTGTCATTGTGCATTCACAGCAGTAAACTTTCGTACGTTGATTTACTTTATTCACACTCTTCAGGGGACATGATACAAATACCTGTTTTTATTTTTAAGAAATTTGATTCATTGGTAATTTTATACATTTTATTCACAATTAATATCTGTGCGTTCACATAAAAATGGTTTCTGAGTATTGGTGCGCTACCAGTGATTAGAAAGCAAATTATCTTTAAAGGATAGTATTTTATACAAGTCCCGAATGATCTTGGATATTGCTTGGATATTGCTGATCTTGGATATAGCGCTGAAAATAAACGCCCGTGGGCAGCAATAACTACAAAGCACGTCACAGATGAAAAAAAAGTCGCAGTTTCTCCCAAAAGGTGAACCATTATTAGTTTCACAACAATACGAACGAAGGGTGGCAGTTTTATCTGGCGTATAAATTGCAGTCAACATTCGCTTACTAATCTAATTAAGAAATATGGTGTCACGCCCGCACCGGCAAACATAAACAGATCTCACTCAATTACCGCGAACAATCGCTGTCACGTCACTGGTGACTCCGTGCATCTGCGACGTGTGAGCAATCACCGTCAAGGTGTACACAAGTCATGCCAACTTGAAGGCACTTACCACTCTACGTTTCAAAAGACACGCTCATAACATCCGTTCGTTCATTCGGAGCAGCGGCGTGGATTCACAACGGTACTTTCTACTGCTCGATTTCGCGCCTGTGTTGTACTCTCCCTTGTGCCGGTGTACACTCTCTCTCTCTTTCTCTTCTCTTAGCTTTTATCCTCGCCTATTTCCTCCTACCACAGTGTAGGGTAGCAAACCGTATATTGCCATCTAGTTAACCTACCTACATTTCCCCTTGTTCCCCCCTATCTTGGCATCCTGCAAACTTCGAGAAGTCCTCTGTCATACGTACCCACCACGGTGGCTCAATGCCTATGGCGTAGCGCTGGTGAGCTCGAGGTCACGGGTCAATCCCCGCCAGAGGAGTCGCATTTCGATGGGGGCGGGATGCAAGAACTCTTTCACCAGAGAAAAAGTCTTATTCTTGCGGAAAACTTTTCAAAGAAGCAAAAAGGTTGACAGGACAAAATGCTAACTAACAAGCGTTTCCAGTTTTATTGCTCGCGCAGCAATCTATAGTCAGAGACGAAAGGGGGAAATATGGAGGGGGGAAAAAGGTAATTTTGCAAAGACGTTGCTCGCACAACTACCAAAATGGCATCCGGCAAGGCTAGCGTGACACTTGCTTCACATTGACAATTAGTCAATATCACTATCTAATAATGCAATGGATCGTCAGCTAACACACAGAATTCCCGTCAGTCATATGAGGAAATCGTCACAAATTTCCTTAGCCCTTCTTGTTATACAAATAATATAAATATGACAGCAGGTAAAGTCGCACGTACTAATGACAGCCAGTTTATCGAAATAAATTCAGCGAACTTACCTGCGCATGCACCGTCCCACTGCAGATGAATTTTTAGATTTTGAACCGACGAATCGCTGCGATGTCGCAGACGTGCTCGTGTCACTTCCTGAGCATGCCTTATCTTATGCTTGAAATATAAAGAAATTAACGCTGGTAAGCTTGTCATTACCGACTAGAGATGTGCGAAAGATTGTATGCAGAAACAGCGTTCCCATAAAGCTTCGTTTAATGAAATATACTTTGCAGATTAGCTTACGGTCATATACCATGAAGAGTTGGACATCTTCGGTGTATGATCTCACTCTTAATAAACCCATCGCTACATCTTTACTTAATTTTCTAACGCAGAAAGATAGTTGAGGGCAAGAAACTCTAGAAGAAAAGAGGGCCACAGGGCACTACTGAGACTGCTGAAGGTGTGATTCACCAGAAATACTAATCTCAAGAGAGTGGCATTATTCCCTTTCATTATGTTTTTTTTATTTATTTTTTTGCATTGCGTCACACAATGACCAATACCGAAGAAGACTAGTTCATCGATATAAAGCGACACGGATACCACCCGCAAAAGCTTGTTTGCCAAACAATATCTTTGCCGCATCGTTTACCTCCTGCGTTGCTTTCTATACACGTTTGGCCACGATAACAGAGTGATAAACACGCAGGTATGTTAACAGAAGCAAACGTGGTGCACTTATGGGGATGGATTGGTGCATTTCTATCTGACGTGCGGTAGGCACTTGAAGAGCGCAGGAGTCCAAGATCGCATGGTGGTACAAACACCGCCGCCTACTTTTCGGCACAACAGGATAACAATCCGCTAACAACAAGGTCGCCTGGCTCACAATCGCTTTGAGTGGATCGGAAGCACATACATTTACGAGCGTGCTAGCATTAAGTCGAGAGACAGAAGAAATAACGAGAGCCGCAAAGCGCGACATGCCTTTAACGAAGGCAATGCCCGGTCACTGCACCGGGCTCCGCCGCTGGCATAAGGGTCTGACGTAATGAGGGTTAACGTATATGTAGTTGGCATCACTCGGAACGTCGTTTTCTGGGTCATTGCTTTGCAGAAAGAAGCCTTGAAAGAAGTCCTAGCTGCCCCTTTGTGTCTATGATGTAGCTCTTTCCATATTCCCAATAACATTGGGAAGGTTTCTATCTTCTTTTTGCTTTGTCTTCATACCAGGAAACTGTGTGTAAATTGTGTGAACGTATAGCTTATCTGTCATTAGCGAAAAGGCTGAAGCTCGTGCGCACTTAGTGAAGCCTCGGCCTCGTGTGACGCACTTTACTTTTGCTAGCAGAACTTTCTGCAGCTTGCGCATCAGGGCGACTTGTTACCGTTAACTGTGCTTATCCTTTCGGAACGCGGAGCTGAAATGAGGGGTGACGTTATTTGGCTCGCATTTCACTTTTATTCTTGGCACTCCGCGGTGCTCCGTAATTTTGTTGGATGAAAATGTCGACACACGCAGTCGTCAAGGAATGAAACGCGGTAAATCGAGCGTGCAGCCTTTGGTGGATCTTAAGGTACATATTAGTTTGCACGCGGACGTTTACTCACACCTGATTATGGGCGAGAAGTGCGTGCGTATATGTGGTGATTCTCAGCGTGCCTGCTTTTAGCGGTGTCTTGATATGTACCACGCCCCGGAGGTCAAATGCTAGCATTATCACTATTCATACCCCGACGACCTGCAGAGCCGTCAATATTACGGGGAGTAAGTATAAGTATTCAAGCACTCACAACAGCCTCAGTTTAAAACGTATCTTCGTACAACGATATTTGGTTATAACATATCTGCTTTGTCGTTCAATTAGTCCCCATTCTCCCATAGAGTATAAGAAATGTTGAAGTTATATAATCATCATATTGCGTCATCATCATATTGACCCTCGACAAAGTGTTGGCGCTCAGCGTGTGAATGACAAATATCACTTTTTCCATGAGTTTCGGGAAACACTCTTTTTTTACAAGCTCCCTCTACGCTATGGAAGCAAATCTTGCGCCATAGCAGTAGGAAGCACTTGCTCAACCTCCGAGGCTTTTGTCTTGAGCTCACTTTTAAAGTAGTATGGAGTCTAATGCTGCCTAATCGACTCTGAGTTTACACCCGAGAACATTCGTTTAAATAAAGCCAGGCTCGTGTCTTGCGTAACGTTTTAAAAGTTAGGACCTGCTTGTTCCAGTTCGAGATAACAATGACTGAGCTCAGTTTACCGTGCCACTCGATTCGGCTTAGCGTTAAAGTGCTCCAGGACGAACAAGGCCGGCACACGTGACAAAGAAAGACGTGGCTCCTTATTTATTTCTTTTTCATTCTAAAACAGAAGCCAATGGATGGTTTCTCTAGTTTCATCGCACTGATTTGTAGATCACAGCAGTTGCATCAGCAGCATCAGCAGCAGCTTACGCTTTATATCCCTAACTCGAAGCTTGGCCGATAAAAAGAAATGTAACGAACAGCATTAACCGCGCGGAAAGCGTCCTCTCGCTAGACTTCGGACAAATCTCTTTCGACCGTGTCTCGGCTACGTATCGATTCTGAGGTACAACCATTAGATGCGTGCACCGCACCAAAAGGCGTCTGTGCAGTGTGCAAACAGTCGTCAGCACGTCGCACAGGCACTGTGAGAATCACGTAGATGGAGTTGCTGATGATAGTGCCTGATAGATTTCCTCATCAAATTTGTTTCATCTAGTGACTATAAAAGTTCACTGGCGGACCTTTATTATTTTGACACAACCAACATTTAAAAATTACTTAATGTTGTCAACAATGCAGAGCTATATATAGTTCCGGCCTCACGTACAACACCGGTGGTTCCTTACAACTTGCGTCTCTTTGGTAGACACACATATGCAATGCACTAAGATTGGTAAACGTAGTGGGTAACTTGAAGCACGTACACCCACGACAGAACCACCGCAACCACACCGTAAACGACAAACGCTTTCTGGCAGGCAAGCATAGCACAGAAGCATTAAAATGGGCAATTCCATGTCAATGGGCGCTTTTTTTTTTCTTTTTTTTTTCTCCGCCTCGGTGAACTAGTTTGTTCGGTGTTCGGCGTTAGTACGTGACCAATGCTCATCATGGACAAAAGCACCGTTTTTCCCTCTCACCACACCCATGCAGAGCAGTGAAAGTTCACGTCATCGAACCAGAAATGGACGTGCTCGCTGGACATCTCTGATGAGTATTTATATCACGCACCCACTTCGTCTGCCAGCATGCACAGCGTTCATGGACGAGAGTCCATCACCCGAAGTTATGTAGACAATTTCGAAGCAAAGCTATACCTTCGTTCACAAGCAGCTATAGATACAAAGAGAGACGCTCATTGTTATCAGGGATTTATATATAAGGGAGGAAAGGCAGGGAGGCTAACCAGGTCAGAGATTCCGGCTTGCTACCCTGCACTGGCGTCGGGGAAAATGGGGTTTGGAAATAGGCTAGAAAGAGAGATACACCCATTTAAAAATTTAAAAAAAAACATCAAGGGCGTTCCCAGAATAAGTGTTCAAGCAGGTCGGCGGATCGCAAAAAACGCAGTAATTAATGCTTGCACGCAGCCCTCCGATGTGACGATAAATCCCGTCGATGTTGTAAAATATATTTCTTCCGACACAGCTCGGTAGTCCAACTGGTGGAGTACGCGATGGAGATTGAACATCTCTGCACATGGCACTGCCGGCCACTAGCACAGAATACGACATTACTATTTGTCACCGCTGTGTTCACAGGCTACGTCGTCGGCCATCCCTGTGCTATGAGGAACGCCGTCGGCATTGGACCGTACTTCAGACGTGCTCCACTCTATTCACCAGATTCGAGATTTAAGCCTTTGGTTCGTAAAGACTACGCCGAAGAGACGCGATTTTTTGTTTAGACTTTAGTTAAGCATTATAAGATAACTCATAATCCACGTATATCTCATAGACATTCATCTCATACCTTCACATTGTAATCACAAACATAGCACATAGTTCCCCATCTCAGAAAACAAAATTTGATTTTGCCGCACGAATCGAATACTAAAATATATTTCGTATATAGGTATGTCTATAGATGCACGGTAGCGACCCCGAATGACCAAATTGATCCGTAGCCTCACACGCGAGCCTCACGAACTAAGTGCCCAGCTGGGACGTGAAATTTTATCAGTATACTCGCAACGCAATAATGAGTACGCAGGTTATCAATACTTTACGCAGACACAGCAACACGCAATCTGTGCAGCCTTTCCCCAGCAGACGCTCACATATCTAGACACGACGCTTTAAGCGAAGACCCCTAGTGCCGCGAGGAGGTCCCGCCATCTTCCGAGGGAGACGGCAAATAAGCGCACTGGGACATCGCGGTCTTTTGATTCCCGCACGAACATGAAACTCAGGTTCGGTAGAATTGAGTGGATTTTTTAACATTTTCATGATAACCGTTTTACCACCCTTTTACTTTTTGACCAATATTTCTCCTCAACTATTTCTGTCGTCCGTAAATGCCGCAGATAGTGAAAAAATGTCACAGTTTCGCCCTAAGGGCGAAGCAATGAATGCGATAGCAACACAGCAATGTCATACGAAGTAAGGTGAGCGGCTTTGGTAGCAATATGAATTGTAGTAAACATGAGCTGATTAAGTAAGCAGGTGTGCTGCGGCGTAAGTAGACCGACATGAAGAGAGACTCGATGACCACGAGGAGGCGCGTGTGAAACGGTGGTGTTGCGCTTCCCGTGGGCAGCGCGTGCGAAGGGACACACCTGTAGCGCTGCACTGCCGACCCGGGCAGCATTGCATGTGTAGCGTGCGTTGGAAAATGTGGCCCGACTATTACTAACTGATTGAACAAGCGTGGTGTGAGCGCGCACAAACAAACATGAATAGATCACACTGAATGACTGCAGACAACGACTGTCAAAACGCTGGCAGCAAGCGCATATATACGCCGCAGCAGCGGGCGAAGGTACGTGCGGTCTATCGCTTCAACGGAAACTGAGCGGCGAATGCACGGCTCATAAAGGTCAGAGCCGTGTGGAGATAAGAGACGGTGCGGACGAGCGACGAGCGCGGTTGTTGGCAGCGTAGAAATGCGCCCCCCCCCCCCCCCCCCTGCGCTTCCTCCGGCGCTGGCTTCCCGCTTCCTTGCTTGCGCGTGGGTGATTGAGTGCGTTCGCTCTCCATGATAGCACGCGTCCCCGCACGCTTCCGCTCGGGCATACGGCGCGCGGCGAAGATTTTATCTATAGGGAACCTCACGGCGACGGCGACGGCGACAGCGACGGCGACGGCAGAAATCCGGTAGTAGTGTCCATATAATTGCTATCGCAATAAAACAGCACACCTAGGCCTTACTCACAACCCTCGCAAGACACTGAGATTATCATTCGGAAGCAAGCTTTTGCGAGTAAGCATGGAGATCACACGGGTCATAGCTGTCAATTTACAGTAGTGTGTGCTCGAAGAGGATCTAGACAAGAGGAAATGTTCTACGCGTAGCTGTTATCTCTAAAATAGAAGCTCCGGAAGAGAGAGGGTAGGTACTGGGACTGGCAGCAAAAGTGAGAATTGACAGTCTCTTAAGTATCCTTACGTGATTTGAGTGCGAAAGCATTAGGACTTGTCTGAGTTATCACCTTAAATCAAAGCTCCGCCTAAATCCGACTTAATCCACCTTAATCTACCTTAATTCACTTTTGGGAGTGGGCTGTTCCCCGTGGGATTTCGCAGTACGAGCCGCAGCAGGTCCCAGCGCCGGGACGTCATCACTTGGTCACGTGGATTTTGGCACCATCTGATGATAACAACGGACGCCGGATTTTCCGCTTCATATGGCATATAATGCTTTCGCATATAAAAAAGATTATAGTTATGAGGAACGCTTTCCCCGATTAATTTTGACCGCCTGGTGTTCTTTAATCTGTACCTAAATCTAAGTGCACGAACCTTTTCGCATCTCGGCTCAATAGGAACGCGACCACCGGGAGTCGGACCCGCGACCTCGTGCTCAGCAGCGAAAGTAGAAAGTGCGAGTGGATGGGTATAGAGCTGACTTCGACACGACTGCCACTGTGCAAAAATGCGTAGGGCAACTATATGGTTAGCGAGCGCACGCTCGCTGATACTTTAGGTCACAATAATCGTCGGGCACCGGGCGTGTAGGGCACCGGGAAAATAAACAACGGAGATAACGGGACCAGTTAATGGTTCGCAGTAAAAATGAGGATGCGTTTTCGTAAAAAACTTAGTGCGAAAGTTTGGCCTCATTACTCAGTCATATGGTCTTGTGAAACTCATATCCTGACATCCTCTGAAAAACATGTCGTCTTTGTTGGAACCCTAAGTGACCCAGTTCGTCTGTGAAGCTATAGTTACAGACGCACATTCCTCATTCTTCGCAGCGCCATGCGCAGTCTATAATCTGAAATTTGTGTGTGTGTTTTAATGCAGTAATCTTCCTCAAAATAACCCGCGGTTCCTGCGCTACTTGTTCAAATAAGAAAGCAGAGGGAGAGAGAAAGAAATATGAGGCCAGGAATCAATAGTGAAAATGGGTGCTTATCGACGGTTGTCAGCAAAAAGATACGCTTAACGTTGCTATCGGTTGTTTTCGCCGGAACGCCTATTTTCTTTGCCACCGATCTAATGCGTCTGGTCATTTTCTTGTTCGCGGGCCATTTTTGTCTCAAAACGCATATCCGACAAGCACACTCAGTTTGACGCGGCGAAAACGCGAAAATGAAAAGCGAGTGTTTTTTTTTTTTCTATTTCTTTTTTTTTCGGAGATCTGGACACGTGGCTTGCTTTCTAGCGCTCCTGCTATTTTTGTCCATTATGTTTGTATCTCTACGATTTCCCTTCGTTGACTTTTTTTCCCAAGTGCAAAACGTGACCGGAATACCACTGCTTGCGTACGCGAGCTGTGCGAATGGCATCATCGCGGTCTTACGGTTTCATTTTTCTTCACAAATCGTGCGAGGCCAGACAAGTGGCTTTGTTTTCTCGGCACACACACACACAAAAAACATGGTACATTAGCCATCTTCATATAATAGTGATTTCCGTGTCATCCTTTATAAACGTAGTTTATTTTCCTGTCGCAACAATTGCGATATTTGTATATCTGAGACTTTACTTTGAAACGTGCTTTTGAATATCTATCAGCCTCCTGAAAAGCGAATAGGGTCTGAAAAGTTGAAACCACAGTCTTTTTTTCCATAAAGACAGCGAAAGTGCTGATAAGCGAAAAAAGTACGAATGTTATTTTACTTGATTTTTATTGTTTTTTTATTTTTATTTTTTTCAATTGATGAGTATGCGACATGAATTTTTAGTCGACGAGCCTACGGGTACTACAGGTAAATCTATAAAACAGCAATTTTGACTAATGCCACAGCAGGCCGGCACTCCACTGGGAGAAAGAGATCGGGGGGGGGGGGGGGGGGGGGGGATATAAGGAAGGTATGGATGTTAACCAGTCACGAGTCCAGATGGCTACCCTACGCTGGGGGAAGGGAAAAGGGGAAGAGAAAGAGAGGGAGAGAGAGAGAGGGTGAGGGTGTATGGAGACGTGCACGGACCGTACTACAGAGTCAAAGGCGTTCGTACAAACCAGACGCTCTCAGAAAGCACTGAAGTGCCTTCACTGCCTTCTGAGCCGATGATCGGTGGGGAGCCGCTGAAAACTGTCAGCAAGGTGTCTGTATTTTCCCAACTGCTTGAATGAGAATATAGTCGGCTTGCGCTAGCATGTATTTAAACCCCCCCCCCCCCCCCCCCCCATCCGCCCCCCCCCCTCCTAACCCCACCTGCCTTAATTGTCTTCCTTGCCTGCCTGTCGGTGCATGCTTTCTCGAAAACAAGGCATCAGACACAAATTAATGTCACTAAACTTTTGCAGAGGACGTTCTGACGCGCATATGCAGTTTCACTGCATGTCTGTCGACTCGTAATGAAGGACACATGATCACACTACATTTGCTCGTCTGTGGCTTTTTTGTGCGCGTGATTGTTTTAGCGTCAAATGTGGGTAGCGTAAGTGAAGACGGGTCGGAAATAAGTTTCGTTTTCTGGGTGACACAGCGCAAACGACAAGTAAGCAAGCGGCATCACCAGCTAGGAAAGTGGTGGGAGAGGGGAGGAAAGACAGTCAGCACGCGCTAATTAGCTTCTGTCCAAAAGGAGACATCCCAGTGAAATCTGGGCAAATTCTTCGTCAAGTCAGCAAAATCCCGTAAGCCATCGACTGCAACACGAAAGTTCCGCTTCCAAAAATATGTACAGCAGGGTTGCGGAGTGGAGCCCTCCATTCTGTTTACACTCCATTCCGGGCAGATGAGATCCCCCGCAATTCCATTCCTCTTAACTCCTCGGAATGGTAATAGTTGGACCATTCCCACTCCTGGAAATTTAGAGCTGACCCATTCCATTCCTCCAATTCCAGTAAATTAACGCTTTCTCTATAATTGTAGACTTCTTTCGCTTTTCCAGCCTATAATAAATGAAAACATATTTTTTAAGTCTTAAAAACTTTACAATGTTACGTCAAATTTTCTCGCACAAGAAACATGCTTTGCGGCATTTTATCTCTGCAGCGCGCTGTTGCCTGTAAAATTTCTAATATCTACTGTTTAAAAAAGGCCTTTTGGCAATTTTGGTTTTATTAAAAATTTGTCTGCCTATGAGCTGTGAAAACAAAGATGAGCCCTGAAAAAAAGCATCACGCGAACACTTGTACGGTAGAGCCTGGTCAACACATCACACATACTTAAGGTACCTTATTTCACAAATACATAAAAAAGATGAGTATTCAAGACAACTACATGCGTAATAGGAGTGGACAAAAGAAATAATTAAAGCCTATACCTAAATTATATTATCTTGTTTGCTAAATAGCGTCAATAAACATATCTTAGCTACGTGGGTTAGAAGCCACGAATATGTGAAGTGACTGTAAAATATATTCAGGCGATAAAAATATATCCCAAACATGGAAATTTCTGCTGACAGCCTGTCATGCGGTACTTTCATGTGAAGCCCTACTCTAGTCCATAATTGGGAAATAGTGTAGAAAGAAAGCAAACGTTCTGTGTAGTTTGCAGGCTTATTCAAAACCATAATAAAAAATAATGGTTCACAACGCCTTCGGGAGCGAAATTACGCTTCCCGTGTTTATGCGGGTTTTGTTAAGTTCAGCATTATGCCAAACATGACGCTAATTTCTGACATCGTGGTGAACTGATTTTTCAAATACAAGGCTACAGCTGCCCACTCATGACCGCTGAAGTTAGCTTCATCTTACCTGCACACGTGTTAGGCTATACTCCATCGCATGCTGGTATACTAGCACAGCTTGCTTTCGAAATATTCCACCATTTCTAAAAACCTGGAATTCTTGCAGAACCATTTTTATACGAGTAAAGCAAACTATAGTATAATCTTACAGTGTTGTGAATGTCAAGCTTCCAGCTAAAGTATTCTGTCCCTTTGATGATTAACATAAAATCGGTACGCATTGATATGTTGTGGATGGCGGCATTTCTTTTCTGCTTTCTTTTTTCACATCTACTGGCATAAAAGGACATCTCTGGCCTCCTGTCATCATGCGTTCTGGACACTAGACAGCGTGCGAAAAGACATGGCACACGTTACAAATTACCGTGGGCTCGCGCGGGGTGCAACCATTTGCGTCGTCGGTTTACACCTGTATCCTTGTGACGTAGATCGTGCGTGCTCTTGCTAAACCGAATAATCCTTAACAAGAAGTTGAGCTTTTAAAACACACTTCAACCTTGTAACGCAGAAAGATTTCCGGGTCTTCTGAAATCTAGAATGGGCGCTCTGAATACCGTGTTGTTTGTAATTACTGCGGCTGAAGTAGTCACCGATAGGCAGATAGTGAAAGAACTGGTAGGAGAAATACAACGTATTGGGTAAGTCTAGTTAAGTCTGCATGTCTAAACTAGAATTGCCAGCTTTTTTTGTTAGTTTTTGTTGTCTCGCCTATAAGCAACATTTAGCTCGACAGCACTGGGTGATATTGTTACGGTGAGAAAAGCAGACAATGTCCACGACGGAGAAGAGGACGAAATGGCAACAGCCTCTCTCTGTTCTCAGCTGCTGTCTATACAAGATTATATACAAAAAAAATACGGTATAGATATCGAAAGATCTCGTGTGTATGCATTTGCGTCCTTTTTTTTTTTCGCACGGTCGTGCGCCGCGCACACACAACCGCACACAAATAAACACCGTTGTGTGGGTGCTTCAGCCCATTTATTGCGATGCACTTTAAAGCCGACTGCACCCCCCGCTCGAGAGTGCAGAAAACGGTCCGATGATTTCACGAAAGCCATCAGCCTTAAACGCCAATTTCCAACACGTGGATCAGCACCCCGTTGCCCAGTCACCCGCGGTGTTTTTCGCTCGGGAAAAAAAACGACTCTCCGAGAAAGGTTAAGCCAGCACTGCCGAGAGCGAAGAAGCCGGAGAGACGTCGAAGGGGGTCACTGATTCGAAATGGTGCGTGCCTTGAACAGACACTGCAAACTGGGTTTTCGGGTACCGGCAGCATTGGCAGTGGCAGCGTCGTGGTACGGTCACGTTGACGAGTCATTCCCCAAACCCCCATAATCCTCGCCCTGGACCCAGCCCACACACATTGCCGAAACTGGCAATCACTTCGCTCATCGGGTGCAACCACTTTGGGAGGGAAATGCGTCGACTCGCATGAGACCTCGAAACCGTCGAGTTATACGAAGCGAAATCGGCAAGTTGATGAGCGAAAGGGTGCCAAAGCTTGGCCTCCTGCTCCGCGTAACATAGGGCAGTTAAGGCGCTCGGCACGATGAATCAGAGAAGCTAACCATGACGACAGTGGAGTGAAAATAATCATCGCATCTGTGCGGAAGTGGCTGAAGTTTATAGCCGACATTCGCCAGCCTTCCTCCAAAGCTGATAAGCACTTTTTTGATTGCGCAAGGTTGTGTATCTTAGTTGTGGTGGTCATTTATTATAAACGGTGCCATTTCTTGTTTCAAGCATGAGTTCTCTTTACTAACTTCTTTTTTCTGCAAGCATGACTCGATCGGTTGGCTTATTTGTGGAAGACGATTTAATTCAAGAGAGTGGTCTTGTCCACGCGGCACTATACGTAGTGCTCTCTTGTAGGCTACATCGGGCGCAGCGCACGAGCGACATGCCCTGGTGCCGCACCTACACAATGAACATCGCAGCTGGAAGGTAGCAATCGGTTGTTACCATATGCTAAATTCAACGCAGTTTCTCCTGAGTAACAATTGAATACCACGCATGGACTTGGGAATCTAACCCTCGGTAAGACAAAAGTTACGTCTGTCGTCATCGTCGTCGTCACCATCACTTTATTTCAGGGCTTCTGATGGCATTTACAGCACGCATTATACGCAAAATACTTCGTAGCATCCTTTTATAAATAACAAGAGCAAATAACTTGTATAGGTGAGCTTTCGGAAACTTTCTTTAAAAAATAAACCTAATGCAGCTATGAAAAAGGCACCCTTGATACGGTAATATTTTTAAAGATATGCAAAAGTAGAGGATACCCCTATGGAATTTCACGCAGGCACAATAAAAGAAACGGCTCCCTCAATTTATAGAAATCTGAATTTACAGCCTGTATTTCAAAGTCTAGGAAAGCGTCATCTGAAGCAGCATTATTTTGCGAAATATATACTCCCGACCGGTACCATGCTTCGAAATATCCAATGTCTATGTTTTTAGGTCGATCCGCTTCATTTCGCAAAGAGGTGCCCAGGCGACTTCAAGCCACAGTGCACGGACTATAAAGTCTCTCTGGGCAATAACAAACTTTTTTTTTCTATACACTAGCCGGAAACAATGTTTTCCTCAGATACAACAATACAGACATAACAAGTATCAGCAACAACAAGCACAAACTGACGCCGAATGGTCAAGCATCTCTGGAGCGTTGACCGCCTCATCAAATGCGCTATCGAAGCAGCCGTAAGGAAGAAGACTAGCTATAGGTAAGGTTTTGCGGGAAAAGTCGCCAAAACTACTCATTTCCGACCAAAGGAAACAATGAAACACTTGCTTGACATTGATCAATCAATTTCACGGGCTTCAACGTAATTGAGTACTTGTACTATCAAGTTGGTGCGAATCATTTGATTGATTGATTGATTGATTGATTGATTGATTAGTTGATTGATTACAAGACATGCAAATACATGTATTGCATAAACTGTAGCCATGAATGTAAATACAGGGAACAAAAACGCTGCAGTGGAGATGTGGCTATGAGGAATGTGGTTACTAAGAAGCGAATGTTTGATTGCGAGTGTCTAATTGCAAGACTTCCAGCCCATTAAAACGCAACTTTTTTTTTTTTTTTTTTTTTTTTTTACGAACGTGAGGTGATAGGAACCATGTGCGACTGGCGTGTCTCGCTCTATTGAGCTTTGCTGGGGTTCAGTCTGCAGAACCACGTAATACGCGACTGGAACAAAGAGGCCCGCGTGACTGTTCATGAAACACATACTTCAGCAAACAGCCACCAATTTGATGCTCCTGAAAAGCAAGGCTTAAGGCGAGTACCAAGGCACGCCTGCAACGGGAAGCTGCAGACACAGGAGAAAGACGTTCCCTATTCTCGTCTGCGCCACTACTGCATCGCACGATTCGAATAGCATCGGCCATCACTATCGCCTTTCACGAAGAACACTACCACCACCGCATAACGCTCTGAGGCGAGAGGACGACGTAATATGGCGAAAACTCCAAACAAACACATATCCACATTTGAGTCTTTACGACGTCAAACACCCTGCGCTGTATTCCTATAAATGTCCACACTGCGATCAATGTGCAACGCTTTACCACGTGGTATGGGCTTGCGCAAAGGCACCACAGCTCACACCCATTGCACACCCCACCACACGGCAATGGAAGGCAGCGCTGTCCAGCTCCGACTCGACGGACCAGCTGAACCTGGTCCAACCGAGCGAGAAGGGCAGCTAAGGCCGCTGGACTCCTGGACTGAGGGGACCACCCACTGCAGATCGGAGGAGCTACCTACGCTCGCGTGCTCTTTTGATTAAAGTTTATTCTCTCTCTCTCTCTCTCGGTGATCAATAACGGTTCTTTATTATCATGCTGCAACATTGCGTAGTTATTTGTTTATTGCTCTTTAAAGGTACCTTACTTCCTAAGTGCGGCCGCGCGATGTAATGCCTTTCAAATACGCATCTTCAAGCTTCCTGTTGCATTAGCATAGAAATCGTCTTTCCTTTTACTTTTTTTTTTACCCTTCCCACTCGCAGCTCATTCCAAGAGCAAAAAAAAAAAATAGCAACGCCATCACGAGGTAGGAAGTGCGGTCTTCATGCCCATTACCGCGAAGGCGATGATATCGGCAGTACAATCAAGCGCGTCATTTATAGAGACTTCTTTGAGCTTCGACTCGACGGTCGTTTCTATGCGGCCCGGGACTAACCAAATCCTGGCAACCGCCACGTCGCCCTTTGACGCCCCACGTGCTCGCGAGACGAAGCCCCGTCTAG